>NW_027439287.1:0-205324 GCF_964188355.1 Buteo buteo
CCTAACCCTAGCCCTAACCCTAGCCCTAAGTCGTACCCTAACCCTAATCCTAACCCTAACCCAACCTTAACCCTAAAACTAACCTTAGCCCTTAAAACTAACCTAATAGAAACCCTAACCCTAACTCCTAACCCTAAGCCTAACCTAACCCTAACCCTAACCCTAGCCGTAACCCTAACCCTAACCCTAACCCTAGCCCTAACCCTAACCCTAACCCTAACCTTAGCCCTAACCCTAACCCCTAACCCCTAACCGTAACGCTAACCCTAAGCCTAACCCCTAACCCCTAACCCCTAACCCTAACCATAACCCTAAACCCTAACCCTAACCCTAACCCTAACCCTAGCCCTAACCCTAGCCCTAAGTCGTACCCTAACCCTAATCCTAACCCTAACCCAACCTTAACCCTAAAACTAACCTTAGCCCTTAAAACTAACCTAATAAAAACCCTAACCCTAACTCCTAACCCTAAGCCTAACCTAACCCTAACCCTAACCCTAGCCGTAACCCTAACCCTAACCCTAACCCTAGCCCTAACCCTAACCCTAACCCTAACCTTAGCCCTAACCCTAACCCCTAACCCCTAACCGTAACGCTAACCCTAAGCCTAACCCCTAACCCCTAACCCCTAACCCTAACCATAACCCTAAACCCTAACCCTAACCCTAACCCTAACCCTAGCCCTAACCCTAGCCCTAAGTCGTACCCTAACCCTAATCCTAACCCTAACCCAACCTTAACCCTAAAACTAACCTTAGCCCTTAAAACTAACCTAATAGAAACCCTAACCCTAACTCCTAACCCTAAGCCTAACCCTAACCCTAGCCGTAACCCTAACCCTAACCCTAACCCTAGCCCTAACCCTAACCCTAACCCTAACCCTAACCTTAGCCCTAACCCTAACCCCTAACCCCTAACCGTAACGCTAACCCTAAGCCTAACCCCTAACCCCTAACCCCTAACCCTAACCATAACCCTAAACCCTAACCCTAACCCTAACCCTAACCCTAGCCCTAACCCTAGCCCTAAGTCGTACCCTAACCCTAATCCTAACCCTAACCCAACCTTAACCCTAAAACTAACCTTAGCCCTTAAAACTAACCTAATAGAAACCCTAACCCTAACTCCTAACCCTAAGCCTAACCTAACCCTAACCCTAACCCTAGCCGTAACCCTAACCCTAACCCTAACCCTAGCCCTAACCCTAACCCTAACCCTAACCCTAACCTTAGCCCTAACCCTAACCCCTAACCCCTAACCGTAACGCTAACCCTAAGCCTAACCCCTAACCCCTAACCCCTAACCCTAACCATAACCCTAAACCCTAACCCTAACCCTAACCCTAACCCTAGCCCTAACCCTAGCCCTAAGTCGTACCCTAACCCTAATCCTAACCCTAACCCAACCTTAACCCTAAAACTAACCTTAGCCCTTAAAACTAACCTAATAGAAACCTTAACCCTAACTCCTAACCCTAAGCCTAACCTAACCCTAACCCTAACCCTAGCCGTAACCCTAACCCTAACCCTAACCCTAGCCCTAACCCTAACCCTAACCCTAACCCTAACCTTAGCCCTAACCCTAACCCCTAACCCCTAACCGTAACGCTAACCCTAAGCCTAACCCCTAACCCCTAACCCCTAACCCTAAACATAACCCTAAACCCTAACCCTAACCCTAACCCTAACCCTAGCCCTAACCCTAGCCCTAAGTCGTACCCTAACCCTAATCCTAACCCTAACCCAACCTTAACCCTAAAACTAACCTTAGCCCTTAAAACTAACCTAATAGAAACCCTAACCCTAACTCCTAACCCTAAGCCTAACCTAACCCTAACCCTAACCCTAGCCGTAACCCTAACCCTAACCCTAACCCTAGCCCTAACCCTAACCCTAACCCTAACCCTAACCTTAGCCCTAACCCTAACCCCTAACCCCTAACCGTAACGCTAACCCTAAGCCTAACCCCTAACCCCTAACCCCTAACCCTAACCATAACCCTAAACCCTAACCCTAACCCTAACCCTAACCCTAGCCCTAACCCTAGCCCTAAGTCGTACCCTAACCCTAATCCTAACCCTAACCCAACCTTAACCCTAAAACTAACCTTAGCCCTTAAAACTAACCTAATAGAAACCTTAACCCTAACTCCTAACCCTAAGCCTAACCTAACCCTAACCCTAACCCTAGCCGTAACCCTAACCCTAACCCTAACCCTAGCCCTAACCCTAACCCTAACCCTAACCCTAACCTTAGCCCTAACCCTAACCCCTAACCCCTAACCGTAACGCTAACCCTAAGCCTAACCCCTAACCCCTAACCCCTAACCCTAACCATAACCCTAAACCCTAACCCTAACCCTAACCCTAACCCTAGCCCTAACCCTAGCCCTAAGTCGTACCCTAACCCTAATCCTAACCCTAACCCAACCTTAACCCTAAAACTAACCTTAGCCCTTAAAACTAACCTAATAGAAACCCTAACCCTAACTCCTAACCCTAAGCCTAACCTAACCCTAACCCTAACCCTAGCCGTAACCCTAACCCTAACCCTAACCCTAGCCCTAACCCTAACCCTAACCCTAACCTTAGCCCTAACCCTAACCCCTAACCCCTAACCGTAACGCTAACCCTAAGCCTAACCCCTAACCCCTAACCCCTAACCCTAACCATAACCCTAAACCCTAACCCTAACCCTAACCCTAACCCTAGCCCTAACCCTAGCCCTAAGTCGTACCCTAACCCTAATCCTAACCCTAACCCAACCTTAACCCTAAAACTAACCTTAGCCCTTAAAACTAACCTAATAGAAACCCTAACCCTAACTCCTAACCCTAAGCCTAACCTAACCCTAACCCTAACCCTAGCCGTAACCCTAACCCTAACCCTAACCCTAGCCCTAACCCTAACCCTAACCCTAACCTTAGCCCTAACCCTAACCCCTAACCCCTAACCGTAACGCTAACCCTAAGCCTAACCCCTAACCCCTAACCCCTAACCCTAACCATAACCCTAAACCCTAACCCTAACCCTAACCCTAACCCTAGCCCTAAGTCGTACCCTAACCCTAATCCTAACCCTAACCCAACCTTAACCCTAAAACTAACCTTAGCCCTTAAAACTAACCTAATAGAAACCCTAACCCTAACTCCTAACCCTAAGCCTAACCTAACCCTAACCCTAACCCTAGCCGTAACCCTAACCCTAACCCTAACCCTAGCCCTAACCCTAACCCTAACCTTAGCCCTAACCCTAACCCCTAACCCCTAACCGTAACGCTAACCCTAAGCCTAACCCCTAACCCCTAACCCCTAACCCTAACCATAACCCTAAACCCTAACCCTAACCCTAACCCTAACCCTAGCCCTAACCCTAGCCCTAAGTCGTACCCTAACCCTAATCCTAACCCTAACCCAACCTTAACCCTAAAACTAACCTTAGCCCTTAAAACTAACCTAATAGAAACCCTAACCCTAACTCCTAACCCTAAGCCTAACCTAACCCTAACCCTAACCCTAGCCGTAACCCTAACCCTAACCCTAACCCTAGCCCTAACCCTAACCCTAACCCTAACCCTAACCTTAGCCCTAACCCTAACCCCTAACCCCTAACCGTAACGCTAACCCTAAGCCTAACCCCTAACCCCTAACCCCTAACCCTAACCATAACCCTAAACCCTAACCCTAACCCTAACCCTAACCCTAGCCCTAACCCTAGCCCTAAGTCGTACCCTAACCCTAATCCTAACCCTAACCCAACCTTAACCCTAAAACTAACCTTAGCCCTTAAAACTAACCTAATAGAAACCTTAACCCTAACTCCTAACCCTAAGCCTAACCTAACCCTAACCCTAACCCTAGCCGTAACCCTAACCCTAACCCTAACCCTAGCCCTAACCCTAACCCTAACCCTAACCCTAACCTTAGCCCTAACCCTAACCCCTAACCCCTAACCGTAACGCTAACCCTAAGCCTAACCCCTAACCCCTAACCCCTAACCCTAAACATAACCCTAAACCCTAACCCTAACCCTAACCCTAACCCTAGCCCTAACCCTAGCCCTAAGTCGTACCCTAACCCTAATCCTAACCCTAACCCAACCTTAACCCTAAAACTAACCTTAGCCCTTAAAACTAACCTAATAGAAACCCTAACCCTAACTCCTAACCCTAAGCCTAACCTAACCCTAACCCTAACCCTAGCCGTAACCCTAACCCTAACCCTAACCCTAGCCCTAACCCTAACCCTAACCCTAACCCTAACCTTAGCCCTAACCCTAACCCCTAACCCCTAACCGTAACGCTAACCCTAAGCCTAACCCCTAACCCCTAACCCCTAACCCTAACCATAACCCTAAACCCTAACCCTAACCCTAACCCTAACCCTAGCCCTAACCCTAGCCCTAAGTCGTACCCTAACCCTAATCCTAACCCTAACCCAACCTTAACCCTAAAACTAACCTTAGCCCTTAAAACTAACCTAATAGAAACCTTAACCCTAACTCCTAACCCTAAGCCTAACCTAACCCTAACCCTAACCCTAGCCGTAACCCTAACCCTAACCCTAACCCTAGCCCTAACCCTAACCCTAACCCTAACCCTAACCTTAGCCCTAACCCTAACCCCTAACCCCTAACCGTAACGCTAACCCTAAGCCTAACCCCTAACCCCTAACCCCTAACCCTAAACATAACCCTAAACCCTAACCCTAACCCTAACCCTAACCCTAGCCCTAACCCTAGCCCTAAGTCGTACCCTAACCCTAATCCTAACCCTAACCCAACCTTAACCCTAAAACTAACCTTAGCCCTTAAAACTAACCTAATAGAAACCCTAACCCTAACTCCTAACCCTAAGCCTAACCTAACCCTAACCCTAACCCTAGCCGTAACCCTAACCCTAACCCTAACCCTAGCCCTAACCCTAACCCTAACCCTAACCTTAGCCCTAACCCTAACCCCTAACCCCTAACCGTAACGCTAACCCTAAGCCTAACCCCTAACCCCTAACCCCTAACCCTAACCATAACCCTAAACCCTAACCCTAACCCTAACCCTAACCCTAGCCCTAACCCTAGCCCTAAGTCGTACCCTAACCCTAATCCTAACCCTAACCCAACCTTAACCCTAAAACTAACCTTAGCCCTTAAAACTAACCTAATAGAAACCCTAACCCTAACTCCTAACCCTAAGCCTAACCTAACCCTAACCCTAACCCTAGCCGTAACCCTAACCCTAACCCTAACCCTAGCCCTAACCCTAACCCTAACCCTAACCTTAGCCCTAACCCTAACCCCTAACCCCTAACCGTAACGCTAACCCTAAGCCTAACCCCTAACCCCTAACCCCTAACCCTAACCATAACCCTAAACCCTAACCCTAACCCTAACCCTAACCCTAGCCCTAAGTCGTACCCTAACCCTAATCCTAACCCTAACCCAACCTTAACCCTAAAACTAACCTTAGCCCTTAAAACTAACCTAATAGAAACCCTAACCCTAACTCCTAACCCTAAGCCTAACCTAACCCTAACCCTAACCCTAGCCGTAACCCTAACCCTAACCCTAACCCTAGCCCTAACCCTAACCCTAACCTTAGCCCTAACCCTAACCCCTAACCCCTAACCGTAACGCTAACCCTAAGCCTAACCCCTAACCCCTAACCCCTAACCCTAACCATAACCCTAAACCCTAACCCTAACCCTAACCCTAACCCTAGCCCTAACCCTAGCCCTAAGTCGTACCCTAACCCTAATCCTAACCCTAACCCAACCTTAACCCTAAAACTAACCTTAGCCCTTAAAACTAACCTAATAGAAACCCTAACCCTAACTCCTAACCCTAAGCCTAACCTAACCCTAACCCTAACCCTAACCCTAACCTTAGCCCTAACCCTAACCCCTAACCCCTAACCGTAACGCTAACCCTAAGCCTAACCCCTAACCCCTAACCCCTAACCCTAACCATAACCCTAAACCCTAACCCTAACCCTAACCCTAGCCCTAACCCTAGCCCTAAGTCGTACCCTAACCCTAAACCTAACCCTAACCCAACCTTAACCCTAAAACTAACCTTAGCCCTTAAAACTAACCTAATAGAAACCCTAACCCTAACTCCTAACCCTAAGCCTAACCTAACCCTAACCCTAGCCGTAACCCTAACCCTAACCCTAACCCTAGCCCTAACCCTAACCCTAACCCTAACCCTAACCTTAGCCCTAACCCTAACCCCTAACCCCTAACCGTAACGCTAACCCTAAGCCTAACCCCTAACCCCTAACCCCTAACACTAACCATAACCCTAAACCCTAACCCTAACCCTAACCCTAACCCTAGCCCTAACCCTAGCCCTAAGTCGTACCCTAACCCTAATCCTAACCCTAACCCAACCTTAACCCTAAAACTAACCTTAGCCCTTAAAACTAACCTAATAGAAACCCTAACCCTAACTCCTAACCCTAAGCCTAACCTAACCCTAACCCTAACCCTAGCCCTAACCCTAACCCTAACCTTAGCCCTAACCCTAACCCCTAACCCCTAACCGTAACGCTAACCCTAAGCCTAACCCCTAACCCCTAACCCCTAACCCTGAACATAACCCTAAACCCTAACCCTAACCCTAACCCTAACCCTAGCCCTAAGTCGTACCCTAACCCTAATCCTAACCCTAACCCAACCTTAACCCTAAAACTATCCTTAGCCCTTAAAACTAACCTAATAGAAACCCTAACCCTAACTCCTAACCCTAAGCCTAACCTAACCCTAACCCTAACCCTAGCCGTAACCCTAACCCTAACCCTAACCCTAGCCCTAACCCTAACCCTAACCCTAACCCTAACCCTAACCTTAGCCCTAACCCTAACCCCTAACCCCTAACCGTAACGCTAACCCTAAGCCTAACCCCTAACCCCTAACCCCTAACCCTAACCATAACCCTAAACCCTAACCCTAACCCTAACCCTAACCCTAGCCCTAACCCTAGCCCTAAGTCGTACCCTAACCCTAATCCTAACCCTAACCCAACCTTAACCCTAAAACTAACCTTAGCCCTTAAAACTAACCTAATAGAAACCCTAACCCTAACTCCTAACCCTAAGCCTAACCTAACCCTAACCCTAACCCTAGCCGTAACCCTAACCCTAACCCTAACCCTAGCCCTAACCCTAACCCTAACCCTAACCTTAGCCCTAACCCTAACCCCTAACCCCTAACCGTAACGCTAACCCTAAGCCTAACCCCTAACCCCTAACCCCTAACCCTAACCATAACCCTAAACCCTAACCCTAACCCTAACCCTAACCCTAGCCCTAACCCTAGCCCTAAGTCGTACCCTAACCCTAATCCTAACCCTAACCCAACCTTAACCCTAAAACTAACCTTAGCCCTTAAAACTAACCTAATAAAAACCCTAACCCTAACTCCTAAGCCTAAGCCTAACCTAACCCTAACCCTAACCCTAGCCGTAACCCTAACCCTAACCCTAACCCTAGCCCTAACCCTAACCCTAACCCTAACCTTAGCCCTAACCCTAACCCCTAACCCCTAACCGTAACGCTAACCCTAAGCCTAACCCCTAACCCCTAACCCCTAACCCTAACCATAACCCTAAACCCTAACCCTAACCCTAACCCTAGCCCTAACCCTAGCCCTAAGTCGTACCCTAACCCTAATCCTAACCCTAACCCAACCTTAACCCTAAAACTAACCTTAGCCCTTAAAACTAACCTAATAGAAACCCTAACCCTAACTCCTAACCCTAAGCCTAACCTAACCCTAACCCTAACCCTAGCCGTAACCCTAACCCTAACCCTAACCCTAGCCCTAAACCTAACCCTAACCCTAACCCTAACCTTAGCCCTAACCCTAACCCCTAACCCCTAACCGTAACGCTAACCCTAAGCCTAACCCCTAACCCCTAACCCCTAACCCTAACCATAACCCTAAACCCTAACCCTAACCCTAACCCTAACCCTAGCCCTAACCCTAGCCCTAAGTCGTACCCTAACCCTAATCCTAACCCTAACCCAACCTTAACCCTAAAACTAACCTTAGCCCTTAAAACTAACCTAATAGAAACCCTAACCCTAACTCCTAACCCTAAGCCTAACCTAACCCTAACCCTAACCCTAGCCGTAACCCTAACCCTAACCCTAACCCTAGCCCTAACCCTAACCCTAACCCTAACCCTAACCTTAGCCCTAACCCTAACCCCTAACCCCTAACCGTAACGCTAACCCTAAGCCTAACCCCTAACCCCTAACCCCTAACCCTAACCATAACCCTAAACCCTAACCCTAACCCTAACCCTAACCCTAGCCCTAACCCTAGCCCTAAGTCGTACCCTAACCCTAATCCTAACCCTAACCCAACCTTAACCCTAAAACTAACCTTAGCCCTTAAAACTAACCTAATAGAAACCCTAACCCTAACTCCTAACCCTAAGCCTAACCTAACCCTAACCCTAACCCTAGCCGTAACCCTAACCCTAACCCTAACCCTAGCCCTAACCCTAACCCTAACCCTAACCCTAACCTTAGCCCTAACCCTAACCCCTAACCCCTAACCGTAACGCTAACCCTAAGCCTAACCCCTAACCCCTAACCCCTAACCCTAACCATAACCCTAAACCCTAACCCTAACCCTAACCCTAACCCTAGCCCTAACCCTAGCCCTAAGTCGTACCCTAACCCTAATCCTAACCCTAACCCAACCTTAACCCTAAAACTAACCTTAGCCCTTAAAACTAAACTAAGAGAAACCTTAACCCTAACTCCTAACCCTAAGCCTAACCTAACCCTAACCCTAACCCTAGCCGTAACCCTAACCCTAACCCTAACCCTAGCCCTAACCCTAACCCTAACCCTAACCCTAACCTTAGCCCTAACCCTAACCCCTAACCCCTAACCGTAACGCTAACCCTAAGCCTAACCCCTAACCCCTAACCCCTAACCCTAAACATAACCCTAAACCCTAACCCTAACCCTAACCCTAACCCTAGCCCTAACCCTAGCCCTAAGTCGTACCCTAACCCTAATCCTAACCCTAACCCAACCTTAACCCTAAAACTAACCTTAGCCCTTAAAACTAACCTAATAGAAACCCTAACCCTAACTCCTAACCCTAAGCCTAACCTAACCCTAACCCTAACCCT
The DNA here is from genome assembly GCF_964188355.1 of Buteo buteo. Taxonomy (NCBI): domain Eukaryota; kingdom Metazoa; phylum Chordata; class Aves; order Accipitriformes; family Accipitridae; genus Buteo; species Buteo buteo. The sequence continues at coordinate 9,145 of NW_027439287.1, forward strand.
AGCCGTAACCCTAACCCTAACCCTAACCCTAGCCCTAACCCTAACCCTAACCCTAACCCTAACCTTAGCCCTAACCCTAACCCCTAACCCCTAACCGTAACGCTAACCCTAAGCCTAACCCCTAACCCCTAACCCCTAACCCTAACCATAACCCTAAACCCTAACCCTAACCCTAACCCTAACCCTAGCCCTAACCCTAGCCCTAAGTCGTACCCTAACCCTAATCCTAACCCTAACCCAACCTTAACCCTAAAACTAACCTTAGCCCTTAAAACTAACCTAATAGAAACCCTAACCCTAACTCCTAACCCTAAGCCTAACCTAACCCTAACCCTAACCCTAGCCGTAACCCTAACCCTAACCCTAACCCTAGCCCTAACCCTAACCCTAACCCTAACCTTAGCCCTAACCCTAACCCCTAACCCCTAACCGTAACGCTAACCCTAAGCCTAACCCCTAACCCCTAACCCCTAACCCTAACCATAACCCTAAACCCTAACCCTAACCCTAACCCTAACCCTAGCCCTAACCCTAGCCCTAAGTCGTACCCTAACCCTAATCCTAACCCTAACCCAACCTTAACCCTAAAACTAACCTTAGCCCTTAAAACTAACCTAATAGAAACCCTAACCCTAACTCCTAACCCTAAGCCTAACCTAACCCTAACCCTAACCCTAGCCGTAACCCTAACCCTAACCCTAACCCTAGCCCTAACCCTAACCCTAACCCTAACCCTAACCTTAGCCCTAACCCTAACCCCTAACCCCTAACCGTAACGCTAACCCTAAGCCTAACCCCTAACCCCTAACCCCTAACCCTAACCATAACCCTAAACCCTAACCCTAACCCTAACCCTAGCCCTAAGTCGTACCCTAACCCTAATCCTAACCCTAACCCAACCTTAACCCTAAAACTAACCTTAGCCCTTAAAACTAACCTAATAGAAACCCTAACCCTAACTCCTAACCCTAAGCCTAACCTAACCCTAACCCTAACCCTAGCCCTAACCCTAACCCTAACAATAACCCTAGCCCTAACCCTAACCCTAACCCTAACCCTAACCTTAGCCCTAACCATAACCCCTAACCCCTAACCGTAACGCTAACCCTAAGCCTAACCCCTAACCCCTAACCCTAACCATAACCCTAAACCCTAACCCTAACCCTAACCCTAGCCCTAACCCTAGCCCTAAGTCGTACCCTAACCCTAATCCTAACCCTAACCCAACCTTAACCCTAAAACTAACCTTAGCCCTTAAAACTAACCTAATAGAAACCCTAACCCTAACTCCTAACCCTAAGCCTAACCTAACCCTAACCCTAACCCTAGCCGTAACCCTAACCCTAACCCTAACCCTAGCCCTAACCCTAACCCTAACCCTAACCCTAACCTTAGCCCTAACCCTAACCCCTAACCCCTAACCGTAACACTAACCCTAAGCCTAACCCCTAACCCCTAACCCCTAACCCTAACCATAACCCTAAACCCTAACCCTAACCCTAACCCTAACCCTAGCCCTAACCCTAGCCCTAAGTCGTACCCTAACCCTAATCCTAACCCTAACCCAACCTTAACCCTAAAACTAACCTTAGCCCTTAAATCTAACCTAATAGAAACCCTAACCCTAACTCCTAACCCTAAGCCTAACCTAACCCTAACCCTAACCCTAGCCGTAACCCTAACCCTAACCCTAACCCTAGCCCTAACCCTAACCCTAACCCTAACCCTAACCTTAGCCCTAACCCTAACCCCTAACCCCTAACCGTAACGCTAACCCTAAGCCTAACCCCTAACCCCTAACCCCTAACCCTAACCATAACCCTAAAACCTAACCCTAACCCTATCCCTAACCCTAGCCCTAAGCCTAGCCCTAAGTCGTACCCTAACCCTAATCCTAACCCTAACCCAACCTTAACCCTAAAACTAACCTTAGCCCTTAAAACTAACCTAATAGAAACCCTAACCCTAACTCCTAACCCTAAGCCTAACCTAACCCTAACCCTAACCCTAGCCGTAACCCTAACCCTAACCCTAACCCTAGCCCTAACCCTAACCCTAACCCTAACCCTAACCTTAGCCCTAACCCTAACCCCTAACCCCTAACCGTAACGCTAACCCTAAGCCTAACCCCTAACCCCTAACCCCTAACCCTAACCATAACCCTAAACCCTAACCCTAACCCTAACCCTAACCCTAGCCCTAACCCTAGCCCTAAGTCGTACCCTAACCCTAATCCTAACCCTAACCCAACCTTAACCCTAAAACTAACCTTAGCCCTTAAAACTAAACTAAGAGAAACCCTAACCCTAACTCCTAACCCTAAGACTAACCTAACCCTAACCCTAACCCTAGCCGTAACCCTAACCCTAACCCTAACCCTAGCCCTAACCCTAACCCTAACCCTAACCCTAACCTTAGCCCTAACCCTAACCCCTAACCCCTAACCGTAACGCTAACCCTAAGCCTAACCCCTAACCCCTAACCCCTAACCCTAACCATAACCCTAAACCCTAACCCTAACCCTAACCCTAACCCTAGCCCTAACCCTAGCCCTAAGTCGTACCCTAACCCTAATCCTAACCCTAACCCAACCTTAACCCTAAAACTAACCTTAGCCCTTAAAACTAACCTAATAGAAACCCTAACCCTAACTCCTAACCCTAAGCCTAACCTAACCCTAACCCTAACCCTAGCCGTAACCCTAACCCTAACCCTAACCCTAGCCCTAACCCTAACCCTAACCCTAACCCTAACCTTAGCCCTAACCCTAACCCCTAACCCCTAACCGTAACGCTAACCCTAAGCCTAACCCCTAACCCCTAACCCCTAACCCTAAACATAACCCTAAACCCTAACCCTAACCCTAACCCTAGCCCTAAGTCGTACCCTAACCCTAATCCTAACCCTAACCCAACCTTAACCCTAAAATTAACCTTAGCCCTTAAAACTAACCTAATAGAAACCCTAACCCTAACTCCTAACCCTAAGCCTAACCTAACCCTAACCCTAGCCGTAACCCTAACCCTAACCCTAACCCTAGCCCTGACCCTAACCCTAACCCTAACCCTAACCTTAGCCCTAACCCTAACCCCTAACCCCTAACCGTAACGCTAACCCTAAGCCTAACCCCTAACCCCTAACCCCAACCATAACCCTAAACCCTAACCCTAACCCTAACCCTAGCCCTAACCCTAGCCCTAAGTCGTACCCTAACCCTAATCCTAACCCTAACCCAACCTTAACCCTAAAACTAACCTTAGCCCTTAAAACTAACCTAATAGAAACCCTAACCCTAACTCCTAACCCTAAGACTAACCTAACCCTAACCCTAACCCTAGCCGTAACCCTAAACCTAACCCTAACCCTAGCGCTAACCCTAACCCTAACCCTAACCCTAACCTTAGCCCTAACCCTAACCCCTAACCCCTAACCGTAACGCTAACCCTAAGCCTAACCCCTAACCTCTAACCCCTAACCCTAACCATAACCCTAAACCCTAACCCTAACCCTAACCCTAACCCTAGCCCTAACCCTAGCCCTAAGTCGTACCCTAACCCTAATCCTAACCCCAACCCAACCTTAACCCTAAAACTAACCTTAGCCCTTAAAACTAACCTAATAGAAACCCTAACCCTAACTCCTAACCCTAAGCCTAACCTAACCCTAACCCTAACCCTAGCCGTAACCCTAACCCTAACCCTAACCCTAGCCCTAACCCTAACCCTAACCCTAACCCTAACCTTAGCCCTAACCCTAACCCCTAACCCCTAACCGTAACGCTAACCCTAAGCCTAACCCCTAACCCCTAACCCTAACCATAACCCTAAACCCTAACCCTAACCCTAACCCTAACCCTAGCCCTAACCCTAGCCCTAAGTCGTACCCTAACCCTAATCCTAACCCTAACCCAACCTTAACCCTAAAACTAACCTTAGCCCTTAAAACTAACCTAATAGAAACACTAACCCTAACTCCTAACCCTAAGCCTAACCTAACCCTAACCCTAGCCGTAACCCTAACCCTAACCCTAACCCTAGCCCTAACCCTAACCCTAAACCTAACCCTAACCTTAGCCCTAACCCTAACCCCTAACCCCTAACCGTAACGCTAACCCTAAGCCTAACCCCTAACCCCTAACCCCTAACCCTAACCCTAACCCTAAACCCTAACCCTAACCCTAACCCTAACCCTAGCCCTAACCCTAGCCCTAAGTCGTACCCTAACCCTAATCCTAACCCTAACCCAACCTTAACCCTAAAACTAACCTTAGCCCTTAAAACTAACCTAATAGAAACCCTAACCCTAACTCCTAACCCTAAGCCTAACCTAACCCTAACCCTAACCCTAGCCGTAACCCTAACCCTAACCTTAACCCTAGCCCTAACCCTAACCCTAACCCTAACCCTAACCTTAGCCCTAACCCTAACCCCTAACCCCTAACCGTAACGCTAACCCTAAGCCTAACCCCTAACCCCTAACCCCTAACCCTAACCATAACCCTAAACCCTAACCCTAACCCTAACCCTAACCCTAGCCCTAACCCTAGCCCTAAGTCGTACCCTAACCCTAATCCTAACCCTAACCCAACCTTAACCCTAAAACTAACCTTAGCCCTTAAAACTAACCTAATAGAAACCCTAACCCTAACTCCTAACCCTAAGCCTAACCTAACCCTAACCCTAACCCTAGCCGTAACCCTAACCCTAACCCTAACCCTAGCCCTAACCCTAACCCTAACCCTAACCTTAGCCCTAACCCTAACCCCTAACCCCTAACCGTAACGCTAACCCTAAGCCTAACCCCTAACCCCTAACCCCTAACCCTAACCATAACCCTAAACCCTAACCCTAACCCTAACCCTAACCCTAGCCCTAACCCTAGCCCTAAGTCGTACCCTAACCCTAATCCTAACCCTAACCCAGCCTTAACCCTAAAACTAACCTTAGCCCTTAAAACTAACCTAATAGAAACCCTAACCCTAACTCCTAACCCTAAGCCTAACCTAACCCTAACCCTAACCCTAGCCGTAACCCTAACCCTAACCTTAACCCTAGCCCTAACCCTAACCCTAACCCTAACCCTAACCTTAGCCCTAACCCTAACCCCTAACCCCTAACCGTAACGCTAACCCTAAGCCTAACCCCTAACCCCTAACCCCTAACCCTAAACATAACCCTAAACCCTAACCCTAACCCTAACCCTAACCCTAGCCCTAAGTCGTACCCTAACCCTAATCCTAACCCTAACCCAACCTTAACCCTAAAACTAACCTTAGCCCTTAAAACTAACCTAATAGAAACCCTAACCCTAACTCCTAACCCTAAGCCTAACCTAACCCTAACCCTAACCCTAGCCGTAACCCTAACCCTAGCCCTAACCCTAACCCTAACCCTAACCCTAACCTTAGCCCTAACCCTAACCCCTAACCCCTAAACGTAACGCTAACCCTAAGCCTAACCCCTAACCCCTAACCCCTAACCCTAACCATAACCCTAAACCCTAACCCTAACCCTAACCCTAACCCTAGCCCTAACCCTAGCCCTAAGTCGTACCCTAACCCTAATCCTAACCCTAACCCAACCTTAACCCTAAAACTAATCTTAGCCCTTAAAACTAACCTAATAGAAACCCTAACCCTAACTCCTAACCCTAAGCCTAACCTAACCCTAACCCTAACCCTAGCCGTAACCCTAACCCTAACCCTAACCCTAGCCCTAACCCTAACCCTAACCCTAACCCTAACCTTAGCCCTAACCCTAACCCCTAACCCCTAACCGTAACGCTAACCCTAAGCCTAACCCCTAACCCCTAACCCCTAACCCTAACCATAACCCTAAACCCTAACCCTAACCCTAACCCTAACCCTAGCCCTAACCCTAGCCCTAAGTCGTACCCTAACCCTAATCCTAACCCTAACCCAACCTTAACCCTAAAACTAACCTTAGCCCTTAAAACTAACCTAATAGAAACCTTAACCCTAACTCCTAACCCTAAGCCTAACCTAACCCTAACCCTAACCCTAGCCGTAACCCTAACCCTAACCCTAACCCTAGCCCTAACCCTAACCCTAACCCTAACCCTAACCTTAGCCCTAACCCTAACCCCTAACCCCTAACCGTAACGCTAACCCTAAGCCTAACCCCTAACCCCTAACCCCTAACCCTAAACATAACCCTAAACCCTAACCCTAACCCTAACCCTAACCCTAGCCCTAACCCTAGCCCTAAGTCGTACCCTAACCCTAATCCTAACCCTAACCCAACCTTAACCCTAAAACTAACCTTAGCCCTTAAAACTAACCTAATAGAAACCCTAACCCTAACTCCTAACCCTAAGCCTAACCTAACCCTAACCCTAACCCTAGCCGTAACCCTAACCCTAACCCTAACCCTAGCCCTAACCCTAACCCTAACCCTAACCCTAACCTTAGCCCTAACCCTAACCCCTAACCCCTAACCGTAACGCTAACCCTAAGCCTAACCCCTAACCCCTAACCCCTAACCCTAACCATAACCCTAAACCCTAACCCTAACCCTAACCCTAACCCTAGCCCTAAGTCGTACCCTAACCCTAATCCTAACCCTAACCCAACCTTAACCCTAAAACTAACCTTAGCCCTTAAAACTAACCTAATAGAAACCCTAACCCTAACTCCTAACCCTAAGCCTAACCTAACCCTAACCCTAACCCTAGCCGTAACCCTAACCCTAACCCTAACCCTAGCCCTAACCCTAACCCTAACCCTAACCCTAACCTTAGCCCTAACCCTAACCCCTAACCCCTAACCGTAACGCTAACCCTAAGCCTAACCCCTAACCCCTAACCCCTAACCCTAACCATAACCCTAAACCCTAACCCTAACCCTAACCCTAACCCTAGCCCTAACCCTAGCCCTAAGTCGTACCCTAACCCTAATCCTAACCCTAACCCAACCTTAACCCTAAAACTAACCTTAGCCCTTAAAACTAACCTAATAGAAACCCTAACCCTAACTCCTAACCCTAAGCCTAACCTAACCCTAACCCTAGCCGTAACCCTAACCCTAACCCTAACCCTAGCCCTGACCCTAACCCTAACCCTAACCCTAACCTTAGCCCTAACCCTAACCCCTAACCCCTAACCGTAACGCTAACCCTAAGCCTAACCCCTAACCCCTAACCCCAACCATAACCCTAAACCCTAACCCTAACCCTAACCCTAGCCCTAACCCTAGCCCTAAGTCGTACCCTAACCCTAATCCTAACCCTAACCCAACCTTAACCCTAAAACTAACCTTAGCCCTTAAAACTAACCTAATAGAAACCCTAACCCTAACTCCTAACCCTAAGCCTAACCTAACCCTAACCCTAACCCTAGCCGTAACCCTAACCCTAACCCTAACCCTAGCCCTAACCCTAACCCTAACCCTAACCCTAACCTTAGCCCTAACCCTAACCCCTAACCCCTAACCGTAACGCTAACCCTAAGCCTAACCCCTAACCCCTAACCCCTAACCCTAACCATAACCCTAAACCCTAACCCTAACCCTAACCCTAACCCTAGCCCTAACCCTAGCCATAAGTCGTACCCTAACCCTAATCCTAACCCTAACCCAACCTTAACCCTAAAACTAACCTTAGCCCTTAAAACTAACCTAATAGAAACCCTAACCCTAACTCCTAACCCTAAGCCTAACCTAACCCTAACCCTAACCCTAGCCGTAACCCTAACCCTAACCCTAACCCTAGCCCTAACCCTAACCCTAACCCTAACCCTAACCTTAGCCCTAACCCTAACCCCTAACCCCTAACCGTAACGCTAACCCTAAGCCTAACCCCTAACCCCTAACCCTAACCATAACCCTAAACCCTAACCCTAACCCTAACCCTAACCCTAGCCCTAACCCTAGCCCTAAGTCGTACCCTAACCCTAATCCTAACCCTAACCCAACCTTAACCCTAAAACTAACCTTAGCCCTTAAAACTAACCTAATAGAAACCCTAACCCTAACTCCTAACCCTAAGCCTAACCTAACCCTAACCCTAACCCTAGCCGTAACCCTAACCCTAACCCTAACCCTAGCCCTAACCCTAACCCTAACCCTAACCCTAACCTTAGCCCTAACCCTAACCCCTAACCCCTAAACGTAACGCTAACCCTAAGCCTAACCCCTAACCCCTAACCCCTAACCCTAAACATAACCCTAAACCCTAACCCTAACCCTAACCCTAACCCTAGCCCTAACCCTAGCCCTAAGTCGTACCCTAACCCTAATCCTAACCCTAACCCAACCTTAACCCTAAAACTAACCTTAGCCCTTAAAACTAACCTAATAGAAACCCTAACCCTAACTCCTAACCCTAAGCCTAACCTAACCCTAACCCTAACCCTAGCCGTAACCCTAACCCTAACCCTAGCCCTAACCCTAACCCTAACCTTAGCCCTAACCCTAACCCCTAACCCCTAACCGTAACGCTAACCCTAAGCCTAACCCCTAACCCCTAACCCCTAACCCTAACCCTAACCCTAAACCCTAACCCTAACCCTAACCCTAACCCTAGCCCTAACCCTAGCCCTAAGTCGTACCCTAACCCTAATCCTAACCCTAACCCAACCTTAACCCTAAAACTAACCTTAGCCCTTAAAACTAACCTAATAGAAACCCTAACCCTAACTCCTAACCCTAAGCCTAACCTAACCCTAACCCTAACCCTAGCCCTAACCCTAACCCTAACCCTAACCTTAGCCCTAACCCTAACCCCTAACCCCTAACCGTAACGCTAACCCTAAGCCTAACCCCTAACCCCTAACCCCTAACCCTAACCATAACCCTAAACCCTAACCCTAACCCTAACCCTAACCCTAGCCCTAACCCTAGCCCTAAGTCGTACCCTAACCCTAATCCTAACCCTAACCCAACCTTAACCCTAAAACTAACCTTAGCCCTTAAAACTAACCTAATAGAAACCCTAACCCTAACTCCTAACCCTAAGCCTAACCTAACCCTAACCCTAACCCTAGCCGTAACCCTAACCCTAACCCTAACCCTAGCCCTAAACCTAACCCTAACCCTAACCCTAACCTTAGCCCTAACCCTAACCCCTAACCCCTAACCGTAACGCTAACCCTAAGCCTAACCCCTAACCCCTAACCATAACCCTAAACCCTAACCCTAACCCTAACCCTAACCCTAGCCCTAACCCTAGACCTAAGTCGTACCCTAACCCTAATCCTAACCCTAACCCAACCTTAACCCTAAAACTAACCTTAGCCCTTAAAACTAACCTAATAGAAACCCTAACCCTAACTCCTAACCCTAAGCCTAACCTAACCCTAACCCTAACCCTAGCCGTAACCCTAACCCTAACCCTAACCCTAGCCCTAACCCTAACCCTAACCCTAACCTTAGCCCTAACCCTAACCCCTAACCCCTAACCGTAACGCTAACCCTAAGCCTAACCCCTAACCCCTAACCCCTAACCCTAACCATAACCCTAAACCCTAACCCTAACCCTAACCCTAACCCTAGCCCTAACCCTAGCCCTAAGTCGTACCCTAACCCTAATCCTAACCCTAACCCAACCTTAACCCTAAAACTAACCTTAGCCCTTAAAACTAACCTAATAGAAACCCTAACCCTAACTCCTAACCCTAAGCCTAACCTAACCCTAACCCTAACCCTAGCCGTAACCCTAACCCTAGCCCTAACCCTAACCCTAACCCTAACCCTAACCTTAGCCCTAACCCTAACTCCTAACCCCTAACCGTAACGCTAACCCTAAGCCTAACCCCTAACCCCTAACCCCTAACCCTAACCATAACCCTAAACCCTAACCCTAACCCTAACCCTAACCCTAGCCCTAACCCTACCCCTAAGTCGTACCCTAACCCTAATCCTAACCCTAACCCAACCTTAACCCTAAAACTAACCTTAGCCCTAAAAACTAACCTAATAGAAACCCTAACCCTAACTCCTAACCCTAAGCCTAACCTAACCCTAACCCTAACCCTAGCCGTAACCCTAACCCTAACCCTAACCCTAGCCCTAAACCTAACCCTAACCCTAACCCTAACCCTAACCTTAGCCCTAACCCTAACCCCTAACCCCTAACCGTAACGCTAACCCTAAGCCTAACCCCTAACCCCTAACCATAACCCTAAACCCTAACCCTAACCCTAACCCTAACCCTAGCCCTAACCCTAGCCCTAAGTCGTACCCTAACCCTAATCCTAACCCTAACCCAACCTTAACCCTAAAACTAACCTTAGCCCTTAAAACTAACCTAATAGAAACCCTAACCCTAACTCCTAACCCTAAGCCTAACCTAACCCTAACCCTAACCCTAGCCGTAACCCTAACCCTAACCCTAACCCTAGCCCTAACCCTAACCCTAACCCTAACCTTAGCCCTAACCCTAACCCCTAACCCCTAACCGTAACGCTAACCCTAAGCCTAACCCCTAACCCCTAACCCCTAACCCTAACCATAACCCTAAACCCTAACCCTAACCCTAACCCTAACCCTAGCCCTAACCCTAGCCCTAAGTCGTACCCTAACCCTAATCCTAACCCTAACCCAACCTTAACCCTAAAACTAACCTTAGCCCTTAAAACTAACCTAATAGAAACCCTAACCCTAACTCCTAACCCTAAGCCTAACCTAACCCTAACCCTAACCCTAGCCGTAACCCTAACCCTAACCCTAACCCTAGCCCTAACCCTAACCCTAACCCTAACCCTAACCTTAGCCCTAACCCTAACTCCTAACCCCTAACCGTAACGCTAACCCTAAGCCTAACCCCTAACCCCTAACCCCTAACCCTAACCATAACCCTAAACCCTAACCCTAACCCTAACCCTAACCCTAGCCCTAACCCTAGCCCTAAGTCGTACCCTAACCCTAATCCTAACCCTAACCCAACCTTAACCCTAAAACTAACCTTAGCCCTTAAAACTAACCTAATAGAAACCCTAACCCTAACTCCTAACCCTAAGCCTAACCTAACCCTAACCCTAACCCTAGCCGTAACCCTAACCCTAACCCTAACCCTAGCCCTGAACCTAACCCTAACCCTAACCCTAACCCTAACCTTAGCCCTAACCCTAACCCCTAACCCCTAACCGTAACGCTAACCCTAAGCCTAACCCCTAACCCCTAACCCCTAACCCTAACCATAACCCTAAACCCTAACCCTAACCCTAACCCTAACCCTAGCCCTAACCCTAGCCCTAAGTCGTACCCTAACCCTAATCCTAACCCTAACCCAACCTTAACCCTAAAACTAACCTTAGCCCTTAAAACTAACCTAATAGAAACCCTAACCCTAACTCCTAACCCTAAGCCTAACCTAACCCTAACCCTAACCCTAGCCGTAACCCTAACCCTAACCCTAACCCTAGCCCTAACCCTAACCCTAACCCTAACCCTAACCCTAACCTTAGCCCTAACCCTAACCCCTAACCCCTAACCGTAACGCTAACCCTAAGCCTAACCCCTAACCCCTAACCCCTAACCCTAACCATAACCCTAAACCCTAACCCTAACCCTAACCCTAACCCTAGCCCTAACCCTAGCCCTAAGTCGTACCCTAACCCTAATCCTAACCCTAACCCAACCTTAACCCTAAAACTAACCTTAGCCCTTAAAACTAACCTAATAGAAACCCTAACCCTAACTCCTAACCCTAAGCCTAACCTAACCCTAACCCTAACCCTAGCCGTAACCCTAACCCTAACCCTAACCCTAGCCCTAACCCTAACCCTAACCCTAACCCTAACCTTAGCCCTAACCCTAACCCCTAACCCCTAACCGTAACGCTAACCCTAAGCCTAACCCCTAACCCCTAACCCCTAACCCTAACCATAACCCTAAACCCTAACCCTAACCCTAACCCTAACCCTAGCCCTAACCCTAGCCCTAAGTCGTACCCTAACCCTAATCCTAACCCTAACCCAACCTTAACCCTAAAACTAACCTTAGCCCTTAAAACTAACCTAATAGAAACCCTAACCCTAACTCCTAACCCTAAGCCTAACCTAACCCTAACCCTAACCCTAGCCGTAACCCTAACCCTAACCCTAACCCTAGCCCTAACCCTAACCCTAACCCTAACCCTAACCTTAGCCCTAACCCTAACCCCTAACCCCTAAACGTAACGCTAACCCTAAGCCTAACCCCTAACCCCTAACCCGTAACCCCAACCATAACCCTAAACCCTAACCCTAACCCTAACCCTAGCCCTAACCCTAGCCCTAAGTCGTACCCTAACCCTAATCCTAACCCTAACCCTAACCCTAACCCTAACCTTAGCCCTAACCCTAACCCCTAACCCCTAACCGTAACGCTAACCCTAAGCCTAACCCCTAACCCCTAACCCCTAACCCTAACCATAACCCTAAACCCTAACCCTAACCCTAACCCTAACCCTAGCCCTAACCCTAGCCCTAAGTCGTACCCTAACCCTAATCCTAACCCTAACCCAACCTTAACCCTAAAACTAACCTTAGCCCTTAAAACTAACCTAATAGAAACCCTAACCCTAACTCCTAACCCTAAGCCTAACCTAACCCTAACCCTAACCCTAGCCGTAACCCTAACCCTAACCCTAACCCTAGCCCTAACCCTAACCCTAACCCTAACCCCTAACCCCTAACCGTAACGCTAACCCTAAGCCTAACCCCTAACCCCTAACCCCTAACCCTAAACATAACCCTAAACCCTAACCCTAACCCTAACCCTAACCCTAGCCCTAAGTCGTACCCTAACCCTAATCCTAACCCTAACCCAACCTTAACCCTAAAACTAACCTTAGCCCTTAAAACTAACCTAATAGAAACCCTAACCCTAACTCCTAACCCTAAGCCTAACCTAACCCTAACCCTAACCCTAGCCGTAACCCTAACCCTAGCCCTAACCCTAACCCTAACCCTAACCCTAACCTTAGCCCTAACCCTAACCCCTAACCCCTAACCGTAACGCTAACCCTAAGCCTAACCCCTAACCCCTAACCCCTAACCCTAACCATAACCCTAAACCCTAACCCTAACCCTAACCCTAACCCTAGCCCTAACCCTAGGCCTAAGTCGTACCCTAACCCTAATCCTAACCCTAACCCAACCTTAACCCTAAAACTAACCGTAGCCCTTAAAACTAACCTAATAGAAACCCTAACCCTAACTCCTAACCCTAAGCCTAACCTAACCCTAACCCTAACCCTAGCCGTAACCCTAACCCTAACCCTAACCCTAGCCCTAACCCTAACCCTAACCCTAACCCTAACCTTAGCCCTAACCCTAACCCCTAACCCCTAACCGTAACGCTAACCCTAAGCCTAACCCCTAACCCCTAACCCCTAACCCTAACCATAACCCTAAACCCTAACCCTAACCCTAACCCTAACCCTAGCCCTAACCCTAGCCCTAAGTCGTACCCTAACCCTAATCCTAACCCTAACCCAACCTTAACCCTAAAACTAACCTTAGCCCTTAAAACTAACCTAATAGAAACCTTAACCCTAACTCCTAACCCTAAGCCTAACCTAACCCTAACCCTAACCCTAGCCGTAACCCTAACCCTAACCCTAACCCTAGCCCTAACCCTAACCCTAACCCTAACCCTAACCTTAGCCCTAACCCTAACCCCTAACCCCTAACCGTAACGCTAACCCTAAGCCTAACCCCTAACCCCTAACCCCTAACCCTAAACATAACCCTAAACCCTAACCCTAACCCTAACCCTAACCCTAGCCCTAACCCTAGCCCTAAGTCGTACCCTAACCCTAATCCTAACCCTAACCCAACCTTAACCCTAAAACTAACCTTAGCCCTTAAAACTAACCTAATAGAAACCCTAACCCTAACTCCTAACCCTAAGCCTAACCTAACCCTAACCCTAACCCTAGCCGTAACCCTAACCCTAACCCTAACCCTAGCCCTAACCCTAACCCTAACCCTAACCCTAACCTTAGCCCTAACCCTAACCCCTAACCCCTAACCGTAACGCTAACCCTAAGCCTAACCCCTAACCCCTAACCCCTAACCCTAACCATAACCCTAAACCCTAACCCTAACCCTAACCCTAACCCTAGCCCTAACCCTAGCCCTAAGTCGTACCCTAACCCTAATCCTAACCCTAACCCAACCTTAACCCTAAAACTAACCTTAGCCCTTAAAACTAACCTAATAGAAACCCTAACCCTAACTCCTAACCCTAAGCCTAACCTAACCCTAACCCTAACCCTAGCCGTAACCCTAACCCTAACGCTAACCCTAGCCCTAACCCTAACCCTAACCCTAACCCTAACCCTAACCTTAGCCCTAACCCTAACCCCTAACCCCTAACCGTAACGCTAACCCTAAGCCTAACCCCTAACCCCTAACCCCTAACCCTAACCATAACCCTAAACCCTAACCCTAACCCTAACCCTAACCCTAGCCCTAACCCTAGCCCTAAGTCGTACCCTAACCCTAATCCTAACCCTAACCCAACCTTAACCCTAAAACTAACCTTAGCCCTTAAAACTAACCTAATAGAAACCCTAACCCTAACTCCTAACCCTAAGCCTAACCTAACCCTAACCCTAACCCTAGCCGTAACCCTAACCCTAACCCTAACCCTAGCCCTAACCCTAACCCTAACCCTAACCCTAACCCTAACCTTAGCCCTAACCCTAACCCCTAACCCCTAACCGTAACGCTAACCCTAAGCCTAACCCCTAACCCCTAACCCCTAACCCTAACCATAACCCTAAACCCTAACCCTAACCCTAACCCTAACCCTAGCCCTAACCCTAGCCCTAAGTCGTACCCTAACCCTAATCCTAACCCTAACCCAACCTTAACCCTAAAACTAACCTTAGCCCTTAAAACTAACCTAATAGAAACCCTAACCCTAACTCCTAACCCTAAGCCTAACCTAACCCTAACCCTAACCCTAGCCGTAACCCTAACCCTAACCCTAACCCTAGCCCTAACCCTAACCCTAACCCTAACCCTAACCTTAGCCCTAACCCTAACCCCTAACCCCTAACCGTAACGCTAACCCTAAGCCTAACCCCTAACCCCTAACCCCTAACCCTAACCATAACCCTAAACCCTAACCCTAACCCTAACCCTAACCCTAGCCCTAACCCTAGCCCTAAGTCGTACCCTAACCCTAATCCTAACCCTAACCCAACCTTAACCCTAAAACTAACCTTAGCCCTTAAAACTAACCTAATAGAAACCCTAACCCTAACTCCTAACCCTAAGCCTAACCTAACCCTAACCCTAACCCTAGCCGTAACCCTAACCCTAACCCTAACCCTAGCCCTAACCCTAACCCTAACCCTAACCCTAACCTTAGCCCTAACCCTAACCCCTAACCCCTAACCGTAACGCTAACCCTAAGCCTAACCCCTAACCCCTAACCCGTAACCCTAAACATAACCCTAAACCCTAACCCTAACCCTAACCCTAACCCTAGCCCTAACCCTAGCCCTAAGTCGTACCCTAACCCTAATCCTAACCCTAACCCAACCTTAACCCTAAAACTAACCTTAGCCCTTAAAACTAACCTAATAGAAACCCTAACCCTAACTCCTAACCCTAAGCCTAACCTAACCCTAACCCTAACCCTAGCCGTAACCCTAACCCTAACCCTAACCCTAGCCCTAACCCTAACCCTAACCTTAGCCCTAACCCTAACCCCTAACCCCTAACCGTAACGCTAACCCTAAGCCTAACCCCTAACCCCTAACCCCTAACCCTAACCCTAACCCTAAACCCTAACCCTAACCCTAGCCCTAACCCTAGCCCTAAGTCGTACCCTAACCCTAATCCTAACCCTAACCCAACCTTAACCCTAAAACTAACCTTAGCCCTTAAAACTAACCTAATAGAAACCCTAACCCTAACTCCTAACCCTAAGCCTAACCTAACCCTAACCCTAACCCTAGCCCTAACCCTAACCCTAACCCTAACCTTAGCCCTAACCCTAACCCCTAACCCCTAACCGTAACGCTAACCCTAAGCCTAACCCCTAACCCCTAACCCCTAACCCTAACCATAACCCTAAACCCTAACCCTAACCCTAACCCTAACCCTAGCCCTAACCCTAGCCCTAAGTCGTACCCTAACCCTAATCCTAACCCTAACCCAACCTTAACCCTAAAACTAACCTTAGCCCTTAAAACTAACCTAATAGAAACCCTAACCCTAACTCCTAACCCTAAGCCTAACCTAACCCTAACCCTAACCCTAGCCGTAACCCTAACCCTAACCCTAACCCTAGCCCTAAACCTAACCCTAACCCTAACCCTAACCTTAGCCCTAACCCTAACCCCTAACCCCTAACCGTTACGCTAACCCTAAGCATAACCCCTAACCCCTAACCATAACCCTAAACCCTAACCCTAACCCTAACCCTAACCCTAGCCCTAACCCTAGGCCTAAGTCGTACCCTAACCCTAATCCTAACCCTAACCCAACCTTAACCCTAAAACTAACCTTAGCCCTTAAAACTAACCTAATAGAAACCCTAACCCTAACTCCTAACCCTAAGCCTAACCTAACCCTAACCCTAGCCGTAACCCTAACCCTAACCCTAACCCTAGCCCTAACCCTAACCCTAACCCTAACCTTAGCCCTAACCCTAACCCCTAACCCCTAACCGTAACGCTAACCCTAAGCCTAACCCCTAACCCCTAACCCCTAACCCTAACCATAACCCTAAACCCTAACCCTAACCCTAACCCTAACCCTAGCCCTAACCCTAGCCCTAAGTCGTACCCTAACCCTAATCCTAACCCTAACCCAACCTTAACCCTAAAACTAACCTTAGCCCTTAAAACTAACCTAATAGAAACCCTAACCCTAACTCCTAACCCTAAGCCTAACCTAACCCTAACCCTAACCCTAGCCGTAACCCTAACCCTAGCCCTAACCCTAACCCTAACCCTAACCCTAACCTTAGCCCTAACCCTAACTCCTAACCCCTAACCGTAACGCTAACCCTAAGCCTAACCCCTAACCCCTAACCCCTAACCCTAACCATAACCCTAAACCCTAACCCTAACCCTAACCCTAACCCTAGCCCTAACCCTAGCCCTAAGTCGTACCCTAACCCTAATCCTAACCCTAACCCAACCTTAACCCTAAAACTAACCTTAGCCCTTAAAACTAACCTAATAGAAACCCTAACCCTAACTCCTAACCCTAAGCCTAACCTAACCCTAACCCTAACCCTAGCCGTAACCCTAACCCTAACCCTAACCCTAGCCCTAACCCTAACCCTAACCCTAACCTTAGCCCTAACCCTAACCCCTAACCCCTAACCGTAACGCTAACCCTAAGCCTAACCCCTAACCCCTAACCCCTAACCCTAACCATAACCCTAAACCCTAACCCTAACCCTAACCCTAACCCTAGCCCTAACCCTAGCCCTAAGTCGTACCCTAACCCTAATCCTAACCCTAACCCAACCTTAACCCTAAAACTAACCTTAGCCCTTAAAACTAACCTAATAGAAACCCTAACCCTAACTCCTAACCCTAAGCCTAACCTAACCCTAACCCTAACCCTAGCCGTAACCCTAACCCTAGCCCTAACCCTAACCCTAACCCTAACCCTAACCTTAGCCCTAACCCTAACTCCTAACCCCTAACCGTAACGCTAACCCTAAGCCTAACCCCTAACCCCTAACCCCTAACCCTAACCATAACCCTAAACCCTAACCCTAACCCTAACCCTAACCCTAGCCCTAACCCTAGCCCTAAGTCGTACCCTAACCCTAATCCTAACCCTAACCCAACCTTAACCCTAAAACTAACCTTAGCCCTTAAAACTAACCTAATAGAAACCCTAACCCTAACTCCTAACCCTAAGCCTAACCTAACCCTAACCCTAACCCTAGCCGTAACCCTAACCCTAACCCTAACCCTAGCCCTAAACCTAACCCTAACCCTAACCCTAACCCTAACCTTAGCCCTAACCCTAACCCCTAACCCCTAACCGTAACGCTAACCCTAAGCCTAACCCCTAACCACTAACCATAACCCTAAACCCTAACCCTAACCCTAACCCTAACCCTAGCCCTAACCCTAGCCCTAAGTCGTACCCTAACCCTAATCCTAACCCTAACCCAACCTTAACCCTAAAACTAACCTTAGCCCTTAAAACTAACCTAATAGAAACCCTAACCCTAACTCCTAACCCTAAGCCTAACCTAACCCTAACCCTAACCCTAGCCGTAACCCTAACCCTAACCCTAACCCTAGCCCTAACCCTAACCCTAACCCTAACCTTAGCCCTAACCCTAACCCCTAACCCCTAACCGTAACGCTAACCCTAAGCCTAACCCCTAACCCCTAACCCCTAACCCTAACCATAACCCTAAACCCTAACCCTAACCCTAACCCTAACCCTAGCCCTAACCCTAGCCCTAAGTCGTACCCTAACCCTAATCCTAACCCTAACCCAACCTTAACCCTAAAACTAACCTTAGCCCTTAAAACTAACCTAATAGAAACCCTAACCCTAACTCCTAACCCTAAGCCTAACCTAACCCTAACCCTAACCCTAGCCGTAACCCTAACCCTAACCCTAACCCTAGCCCTAACCCTAACCCTAACCCTAACCCTAACCTTAGCCCTAACCCTAACTCCTAACCCCTAACCGTAACGCTAACCCTAAGCCTAACCCCTAACCCCTAACCCCTAACCCTAACCATAACCCTAAACCCTAACCCTAACCCTAACCCTAACCCTAGCCCTAACCCTAGCCCTAAGTCGTACCCTAACCCTAATCCTAACCCTAACCCAACCTTAACCCTAAAACTAACCTTAGCCCTTAAAACTAACCTAATAGAAACCCTAACCCTAACTCCTAACCCTAAGCCTAACCTAACCCTAACCCTAACCCTAGCCGTAACCCTAACCCTAACCCTAGCCCTAACCCTAACCCTAACCCTAACCTTAGCCCTAACCCTAACCCCTAACCCCTAACCGTAACGCTAACCCTAAGCCTAACCCCTAACCCCTAACCCCTAACCCTAACCATAACCCTAAACCCTAACCCTAACCCTAACCCTAACCCTAGCCCTAACCCTAGCCCTAAGTCGTACCCTAACCCTAATCCTAACCCTAACCCAACCTTAACCCTAAAACTAACCTTAGCCCTTAAAACTAACCTAATAGAAACCCTAACCCTAACTCCTAACCCTAAGCCTAACCTAACCCTAACCCTAACCCTAGCCGTAACCCTAACCCTAACCCTAACCCTAGCCCTAACCCTAACCCTAACCCTAACCCTAACCTTAGCCCTAACCCTAACCCCTAACCCCTAACCGTAACGCTAACCCTAAGCCTAACCCCTAACCCTAACCATAACCCTAAACCCTAACCCTAACCCTAACCCTAGCCCTAACCCTAGCCCTAAGTCGTACCCTAACCCTAAACCTAACCCTAACCCAACCTTAACCCTAAAACTAACCTTAGCCCTTAAAACTAACCTAATAGAAACCCTAACCCTAACTCCTAACCCTAAGCCTAACCTAACCCTAACCCTAGCCGTAACCCTAACCCTAACCCTAACCCTAGCCCTAACCCTAACCCTAACCCTAACCCTAACCTTAGCCCTAACCCTAACCCCTAACCCCTAACCGTAACGCTAACCCTAAGCCTAACCCCTAACCCCTAACCCCTAACACTAACCATAACCCTAAACCCTAACCCTAACCCTAACCCTAACCCTAGCCCTAACCCTAGCCCTAAGTCGTACCCTAACCCTAATCCTAACCCTAACCCAACCTTAACCCTAAAACTAACCTTAGCCCTTAAAACTAACCTAATAGAAACCCTAACCCTAACTCCTAACCCTAAGCCTAACCTAACCCTAACCCTAACCCTAGCCGTAACCCTAACCCTAACCCTAACCCTAGCCCTAACCCTAACCCTAACCCTAACCTTAGCCCTAACCCTAACCCCTAACCCCTAACCGTAACGCTAACCCTAAGCCTAACCCCTAACCCCTAACCCCTAACCCTAACCATAACCCTAAACCCTAACCCTAACCCTAACCCTAACCCTAGCCCTAACCCTAGCCCTAAGTCGTACCCTAACCCTAATCCTAACCCTAACCCAACCTTAACCCTAAAACTAACCTTAGCCCTTAAAACTAACCTAATAGAAACCCTAACCCTAACTCCTAACCCTAAGCCTAACCTAACCCTAACCCTAACCCTAGCCGTAACCCTAACCCTAACCCTAACCCTAGCCCTAACCCTAACCCTAACCCTAACCCTAACCTTAGCCCTAACCCTAACTCCTAACCCCTAACCGTAACGCTAACCCTAAGCCTAACCCCTAACCCCTAACCCCTAACACTAACCATAACCCTAAACCCTAACCCTAACCCTAACCCTAACCCTAGCCCTAACCCTAGCCCTAAGTCGTACCCTAACCCTAATCCTAACCCTAACCCAACCTTAACCCTAAAACTAACCTTAGCCCTTAAAACTAACCTAATAGAAACCCTAACCCTAACTCCTAACCCTAAGCCTAACCTAACCCTAACCCTAACCCTAGCCGTAACCCTAACCCTAACCCTAGCCCTAACCCTAACCCTAACCCTAACCTTAGCCCTAACCCTAACCCCTAACCCCTAACCGTAACGCTAACCCTAAGCCTAACCCCTAACCCCTAACCCCTAACCCTAACCATAACCCTAAACCCTAACCCTAACCCTAACCCTAACCCTAGCCCTAACCCTAGCCCTAAGTCGTACCCTAACCCTAATCCTAACCCTAACCCAACCTTAACCCTAAAACTAACCTTAGCCCTTAAAACTAACCTAATAGAAACCCTAACCCTAACTCCTAACCCTAAGCCTAACCTAACCCTAACCCTAACCCTAGCCGTAACCCTAACCCTAACCCTAACCCTAGCCCTAACCCTAACCCTAACCCTAACCCTAACCTTAGCCCTAACCCTAACCCCTAACCCCTAACCGTAACGCTAACCCTAAGCCTAACCCCTAACCCTAACCATAACCCTAAACCCTAACCCTAACCCTAACCCTAGCCCTAACCCTAGCCCTAAGTCGTACCCTAACCCTAAACCTAACCCTAACCCAACCTTAACCCTAAAACTAACCTTAGCCCTTAAAACTAACCTAATAGAAACCCTAACCCTAACTCCTAACCCTAAGCCTAACCTAACCCTAACCCTAGCCGTAACCCTAACCCTAACCCTAACCCTAGCCCTAACCCTAACCCTAACCCTAACCCTAACCTTAGCCCTAACCCTAACCCCTAACCCCTAACCGTAACGCTAACCCTAAGCCTAACCCCTAACCCCTAACCCCTAACACTAACCATAACCCTAAACCCTAACCCTAACCCTAACCCTAACCCTAGCCCTAAGTCGTACCCTAACCCTAATCCTAACCCTAACCCAACCTTAACCCTAAAACTAACCTTAGCCCTTAAAACTAACCTAATAGAAACCCTAACCCTAACTCCTAACCCTAAGCCTAACCTAACCCTAACCCTAACCCTAGCCGTAACCCTAACCCTAACCCTAACCCTAGCCCTAACCCTAACCCTAACCCTAACCCTAACCCTAACCTTAGCCCTAACCCTAACCCCTAACCCCTAACCGTAACGCTAACCCTAAGCCTAACCCCTAACCCCTAACCCCTAACCCTAACCATAACCCTAAACCCTAACCCTAACCCTAACCCTAACCCTAGCCCTAACCCTAGCCCTAAGTCGTACCCTAACCCTAATCCTAACCCTAACCCAACCTTAACCCTAAAACTAACCTTAGCCCTTAAAACTAACCTAATAGAAACCCTAACCCTAACTCCTAACCCTAAGCCTAACCTAACCCTAACCCTAACCCTAGCCGTAACCCTAACCCTAACCCTAACCCTAGCCCTAACCCTAACCCTAACCCTAACCTTAGCCCTAACCCTAACCCCTAACCCCTAACCGTAACGCTAACCCTAAGCCTAACCCCTAACCCCTAACCCCTAACCCTAACCATAACCCTAAACCCTAACCCTAACCCTAACCCTAACCCTAGCCCTAACCCTAGCCCTAAGTCGTACCCTAACCCTAATCCTAACCCTAACCCAACCTTAACCCTAAAACTAACCTTAGCCCTTAAAACTAACCTAATAAAAACCCTAACCCTAACTCCTAACCCTAAGCCTAACCTAACCCTAACCCTAACCCTAGCCGTAACCCTAACCCTAACCCTAACCCTAGCCCTAACCCTAACCCTAACCCTAACCCTAACCTTAGCCCTAACCCTAACCCCTAACCCCTAACCGTAACGCTAACCCTAAGCCTAACCCCTAACCCCTAACCCCTAACACTAACCATAACCCTAAACCCTAACCCTAACCCTAACCCTAACCCTAGCCCTAACCCTAGCCCTAAGTCGTACCCTAACCCTAATCCTAACCCTAACCCAACCTTAACCCTAAAACTAACCTTAGCCCTTAAAACTAACCTAATAGAAACCCTAACCCTAACTCCTAACCCTAAGCCTAACCTAACCCTAACCCTAACCCTAGCCGTAACCCTAACCCTAACCCTAACCCTAGCCCTAACCCTAACCCTAACCCTAACCCTAACCCTAACCTTAGCCCTAACCCTAACCCCTAACCCCTAACCGTAACGCTAACCCTAACCCTAACCCCTAACCCCTAACCCCTAACCCTAACCATAACCCTAAACCCTAACCCTAACCCTAACCCTAACCCTAGCCCTAAGTCGTACCCTAACCCTAATCCTAACCCTAACCCAACCTTAACCCTAAAACTAACCTTAGCCCTTAAAACTAACCTAATAGAAACCCTAACCCTAACTCCTAACCCTAAGCCTAACCTAACCCTAACCCTAACCCTAGCCGTAACCCTAACCCTAACCCTAACCCTAGCCCTAACCCTAACCCTAACCCTAACCCTAACCTTAGCCCTAACCCTAACCCCTAACCCCTAACCGTAACGCTAACCCTAAGCCTAACCCCTAACCCCTAACCCCTAACCCTAACCATAACCCTAAACCCTAACCCTAACCCTAACCCTAACCCTAGCCCTAACCCTCGCCCTAAGTCGTACCCTAACCCTAATCCTAACCCTAACCCAACCTTAACCCTAAAACTAACCTTAGCCCTTAAAACTAACCTAATAGAAACCCTAACCCTAACTCCTAACCCTAAGCCTAACCTAACCCTAACCCTAACCCTAGCCGTAACCCTAACCCTAACCCTAACCCTAGCCCTAACCCTAACCCTAACCCTAACCCTAACCTTAGCCCTAACCCTAACCCCTAACCCCTAACCGTAACGCTAACCCTAAGCCTAACCCCTAACCCCTAACCCCTAACCCTAACCATAACCCTAAACCCTAACCCTAACCCTAACCCTAGCCCTAACCCTAGCCCTAAGTCGTACCCTAACCCTAAACCTAACCCTAACCCAACCTTAACCCTAAAACTAACCTTAGCCCTTAAAACTAACCTAATAGAAACCCTAACCCTAACTCCTAACCCTAAGCCTAACCTAACCCTAACCCTAGCCGTAACCCTAACCCTAACCCTAACCCTAGCCCTAACCCTAACCCTAACCCTAACCCTAACCTTAGCCCTAACCCTAACCCCTAACCCCTAACCGTAACGCTAACCCTAAGCCTAACCCCTAACCCCTAACCCCTAACACTAACCATAACCCTAAACCCTAACCCTAACCCTAACCCTAACCCTAGCCCTAACCCTAGCCCTAAGTCGTACCCTAACCCTAATCCTAACCCTAACCCAACCTTAACCCTAAAACTAACCTTAGCCCTTAAAACTAACCTAATAGAAACCCTAACCCTAACTCCTAACCCTAAGCCTAACCTAACCCTAACCCTAACCCTAGCCCTAACCCTAACCCTAACCTTAGCCCTAACCCTAACCCCTAACCCCTAACCGTAACGCTAACCCTAAGCCTAACCCCTAACCCCTAACCCCTAACCCTGAACATAACCCTAAACCCTAACCCTAACCCTAACCCTAACCCTAGCCCTAAGTCGTACCCTAACCCTAATCCTAACCCTAACCCAACCTTAACCCTAAAACTATCCTTAGCCCTTAAAACTAACCTAATAGAAACCCTAACCCTAACTCCTAACCCTAAGCCTAACCTAACCCTAACCCTAACCCTAGCCGTAACCCTAACCCTAACCCTAACCCTAGCCCTAACCCTAACCCTAACCCTAACCCTAACCCTAACCTTAGCCCTAACCCTAACCCCTAACCCCTAACCGTAACGCTAACCCTAAGCCTAACCCCTAACCCCTAACCCCTAACCCTAACCATAACCCTAAACCCTAACCCTAACCCTAACCCTAACCCTAGCCCTAACCCTAGCCCTAAGTCGTACCCTAACCCTAATCCTAACCCTAACCCAACCTTAACCCTAAAACTAACCTTAGCCCTTAAAACTAACCTAATAGAAACCCTAACCCTAACTCCTAACCCTAAGCCTAACCTAACCCTAACCCTAACCCTAGCCGTAACCCTAACCCTAACCCTAACCCTAGCCCTAACCCTAACCCTAACCCTAACCTTAGCCCTAACCCTAACCCCTAACCCCTAACCGTAACGCTAACCCTAAGCCTAACCCCTAACCCCTAACCCCTAACCCTAACCATAACCCTAAACCCTAACCCTAACCCTAACCCTAGCCCTAACCCTAGCCCTAAGTCGTACCCTAACCCTAATCCTAACCCTAACCCAACCTTAACCCTAAAACTAACCTTAGCCCTTAAAACTAACCTAATAGAAACCCTAACCCTAACTCCTAACCCTAAGCCTAACCTAACCCTAACCCTAACCCTAGCCGTAACCCTAACCCTAACCCTAACCCTAGCCCTAACCCTAACCCTAACCCTAACCCTAACCCTAACCTTAGCCCTAACCCTAACCCCTAACCCCTAACCGTAACGCTAACCCTAAGCCTAACCCCTAACCCCTAACCCCTAACCCTAACCATAACCCTAAACCCTAACCCTAACCCTAACCCTAACCCTAGCCCTAACCCTAGCCCTAAGTCGTACCCTAACCCTAATCCTAACCCTAACCCAACCTTAACCCTAAAACTAACCTTAGCCCTTAAAACTAACCTAATAGAAACCCTAACCCTAACTCCTAACCCTAAGCCTAACCTAACCCTAACCCTAACCCTAGCCGTAACCCTAACCCTAACCCTAACCCTAGCCCTAACCCTAACCCTAACCCTAACCCTAACCTTAGCCCTAACCCTAACCCCTAACCCCTAACCGTAACGCTAACCCTAAGCCTAACCCCTAACCCCTAACCCCTAACCCTAACCATAACCCTAAACCCTAACCCTAACCCTAACCCTAACCCTAGCCCTAACCCTAGCCCTAAGTCGTACCCTAACCCTAATCCTAACCCTAACCCAACCTTAACCCTAAAACTAACCTTAGCCCTTAAAACTAACCTAATAGAAACCCTAACCCTAACTCCTAACCCTAAGCCTAACCTAACCCTAACCCTAACCCTAGCCGTAACCCTAACCCTAACCCTAACCCTAGCCCTAACCCTAACCCTAACCCTAACCCTAACCTTAGCCCTAACCCTAACCCCTAACCCCTAAACGTAACGCTAACCCTAAGCCTAACCCCTAACCCCTAACCCGTAACCCCAACCATAACCCTAAACCCTAACCCTAACCCTAACCCTAGCCCTAACCCTAGCCCTAAGTCGTACCCTAACCCTAATCCTAACCCTAACCCTAACCCTAACCCTAACCTTAGCCCTAACCCTAACCCCTAACCCCTAACCGTAACGCTAACCCTAAGCCTAACCCCTAACCCCTAACCCCTAACCCTAACCATAACCCTAAACCCTAACCCTAACCCTAACCCTAACCCTAGCCCTAACCCTAGCCCTAAGTCGTACCCTAACCCTAATCCTAACCCTAACCCAACCTTAACCCTAAAACTAACCTTAGCCCTTAAAACTAACCTAATAGAAACCCTAACCCTAACTCCTAACCCTAAGCCTAACCTAACCCTAACCCTAACCCTAGCCGTAACCCTAACCCTAGCCCTAACCCTAACCCTAACCCTAACCCTAACCTTAGCCCTAACCCTAACCCCTAACCCCTAACCGTAACGCTAACCCTAAGCCTAACCCCTAACCCCTAACCCCTAACCCTAACCATAACCCTAAACCCTAACCCTAACCCTAACCCTAGCCCTAACCCTAGCCCTAAGTCGTACCCTAACCCTAATCCTAACCCTAACCCAACCTTAACCCTAAAACTAACCTTAGCCCTTAAAACTAACCTAATAGAAACCCTAACCCTAACTCCTAACCCTAAGCCTAACCTAACCCTAACCCTAACCCTAGCCGTAACCCTAACCCTAACCCTAACCCTAGCCCTAACCCTAACCCTAACCCTAACCCTAACCTTAGCCCTAACCCTAACCCCTAACCCCTAACCGTAACGCTAACCCTAAGCCTAACCCCTAACCCCTAACCCTAACCATAACCCTAAACCCTAACCCTAACCCTAACCCTAACCCTAGCCCTAACCCTAGCCCTAAGTCGTACCCTAACCCTAATCCTAACCCTAACCCAACCTTAACCCTAAAACTAACCTTAGCCCTTAAAACTAACCTAATAGAAACCTTAACCCTAACTCCTAACCCTAAGCCTAACCTAACCCTAACCCTAACCCTAGCCGTAACCCTAACCCTAACCCTAACCCTAGCCCTAACCCTAACCCTAACCCTAACCCTAACCTTAGCCCTAACCCTAACCCCTAACCCCTAACCGTAACGCTAACCCTAAGCCTAACCCCTAACCCCTAACCCCTAACCCTAAACATAACCCTAAACCCTAACCCTAACCCTAACCCTAACCCTAGCCCTAACCCTAGCCCTAAGTCGTACCCTAACCCTAATCCTAACCCTAACCCAACCTTAACCCTAAAACTAACCTTAGCCCTTAAAACTAACCTAATAGAAACCCTAACCCTAACTCCTAACCCTAAGCCTAACCTAACCCTAACCCTAACCCTAGCCCTAACCCTAACCCTAACCCTAACCCTAACCTTAGCCCTAACCCTAACCCCTAACCCCTAAACGTAACGCTAACCCTAAGCCTAACCCCTAACCCCTAACCCGTAACCCTAAACATAACCCTAAACCCTAACCCTAACCCTAACCCTAACCCTAGCCCTAACCCTAGCCCTAAGTCGTACCCTAACCCTAATCCTAGCCCTAACCCAACCTTAACCCTAAAACTAACCTTAGCCCTTAAAACTAACCTAATAGAAACCCTAACCCTAACTCCTAACCCTAAGCCTAACCTAACCCTAACCCTAACCCTAGCCGTAACCCTAACCCTAACCCTAACCCTAGCCCTAACCCTAAGCCTAACCCTAACCCTAACCCTAACCTTAGCCCTAACCCTAACCCCTAACCCCTAACCGTAACGCTAACCCTAAGCCTAACCCCTAACCCCTAACCCCTAACCCTAACCATAACCCTAAACCCTAACCCTAACCCTAACCCTAACCCTAGCCCTAACCCTAGCCCTAAGTCGTACCCTAACCCTAATCCTAGCCCTAACCCAACCTTAACCCTAAAACTAACCTTAGCCCTTAAAACTAACCTAATAGAAACCCTAACCCTAACTCCTAACCCTAAGCCTAACCTAACCCTAACCCTAACCCTAGCCGTAACCCTAACCCTAACCCTAACCCTAGCCCTAACCCTAACCCTAACCCTAACCCTAACCCTAACCTTAGCCCTAACCCTAACCCCTAACCCCTAACCGTAACGCTAACCCTAAGCCTAACCCCTAACCCCTAACCCCTAACCCTAACCATAACCCTAAACCCTAACCCTAACCCTAACCCTAACCCTAGCCCTAACCCTAGCCCTAAGTCGTACCCTAACCCTAATCCTAACCCTAACCCAACCTTAACCCTAAAACTAACCTTAGCCCTTAAAACTAACCTAATAGAAACCCTAACCCTAACTCCTAACCCTAAGCCTAACCTAACCCTAACCCTAACCCTAGCTGTAACCCTAACCCTAACCCTAACCCTAGCCCTAACCCTAACCCTAACCCTAACCCTAACCTTAGCCCTAACCCTAACCCCTAACCCCTAACCGTAACGCTAACCCTAAGCCTAACCCCTAACCCCTAACCCCTAACCCTAACCATAACCCTAAACCCTAACCCTAACCCTAACCCTAACCCTAGCCCTAACCCTAGCCCTAAGTCGTACCCTAACCCTATTCCTAACCCTAACCCAACCTTAACCCTAAAACTAACCTTAGCCCTTAAAACTAACCTAATAGAAACCCTAACCCTAACTCCTAACCCTAAGCCTAACCTAACCCTAACCCTAACCCTAGCCCTAACCCTAACCCTAACCCTAACCCTAACCTTAGCCCTAACCCTAACCCCTAACCCCTAAACGTAACGCTAACCCTAAGCCTAACCCCTAACCCCTAACCCGTAACCCTAAACATAACCCTAAACCCTAACCCTAACCCTAACCCTAACCCTAGCCCTAACCCTAGCCCTAAGTCGTACCCTAACCCTAATCCTAACCCTAACCCAACCTTAACCCTAAAACTAACCTTAGCCCTTAAAACTAACCTAATAGAAACCCTAACCCTAACTCCTAACCCTAAGCCTAACCTAACCCTAACCCTAACCCTAGCCGTAACCCTAACCCTAACCCTAACCCTAGCCCTAACCCTAACCCTAACCTTAGCCCTAACCCTAACCCCTAACCCCTAACCGTAACGCTAACCCTAAGCCTAACCCCTAACCCCTAACCCCTAACCCTAACCCTAACCCTAAACCCTAACCCTAACCCTAACCCTAACCCTAGCCCTAACCCTAGCCCTAAGTCGTACCCTAACCCTAATCCTAACCCTAACCCAACCTTAACCCTAAAACTAACCTTAGCCCTTAAAACTAACCTAATAGAAACCCTAACCCTAACTCCTAACCCTAAGCCTAACCTAACCCTAACCCTAACCCTAGCCCTAACCCTAACCCTAACCCTAACCTTAGCCCTAACCCTAACCCCTAACCCCTAACCGTAACGCTAACCCTAAGCCTAACCCCTAACCCCTAACCCCTAACCCTAACCATAACCCTAAACCCTAACCCTAACCCTAACCCTAACCCTAGCCCTAACCCTAGCCCTAAGTCGTACCCTAACCCTAATCCTAACCCTAACCCAACCTTAACCCTAAAACTAACCTTAGCCCTTAAAACTAACCTAATAGAAACCCTAACCCTAACTCCTAACCCTAAGCCTAACCTAACCCTAACCCTAACCCTAGCCGTAACCCTAACCCTAACCCTAACCCTAGCCCTAAACCTAACCCTAACCCTAACCCTAACCTTAGCCCTAACCCTAACCCCTAACCCCTAACCGTAACGCTAACCCTAAGCCTAACCCCTAACCCCTAACCATAACCCTAAACCCTAACCCTAACCCTAACCCTAACCCTAGCCCTAACCCTAGCCCTAAGTCGTACCCTAACCCTAATCCTAACCCTAACCCAACCTTAACCCTAAAACTAACCTTAGCCCTTAAAACTAACCTAATAGAAACCCTAACCCTAACTCCTAACCCTAAGCCTAACCTAACCCTAACCCTAACCCTAGCCGTAACCCTAACCCTAACCCTAACCCTAGCCCTAACCCTAACCCTAACCCTAACCTTAGCCCTAACCCTAACCCCTAACCCCTAACCGTAACGCTAACCCTAAGCCTAACCCCTAACCCCTAACCCCTAACCCTAACCATAACCCTAAACCCTAACCCTAACCCTAACCCTAACCCTAGCCCTAACCCTAGCCCTAAGTCGTACCCTAACCCTAATCCTAACCCTAACCCAACCTTAACCCTAAAACTAACCTTAGCCCTTAAAACTAACCTAATAGAAACCCTAACCCTAACTCCTAACCCTAAGCCTAACCTAACCCTAACCCTAACCCTAGCCGTAACCCTAACCCTAGCCCTAACCCTAACCCTAACCCTAACCCTAACCTTAGCCCTAACCCTAACTCCTAACCCCTAACCGTAACGCTAACCCTAAGCCTAACCCCTAACCCCTAACCCCTAACCCTAACCATAACCCTAAACCCTAACCCTAACCCTAACCCTAACCCTAGCCCTAACCCTAGCCCTAAGTCGTACCCTAACCCTAATCCTAACCCTAACCCAACCTTAACCCTAAAACTAACCTTAGCCCTTAAAACTAACCTAATAGAAACCCTAACCCTAACTCCTAACCCTAAGCCTAACCTAACCCTAACCCTAACCCTAGCCGTAACCCTAACCCTAACCCTAACCCTAGCCCTAAACCTAACCCTAACCCTAACCCTAACCCTAACCTTAGCCCTAACCCTAACCCCTAACCCCTAACCGTAACGCTAACCCTAAGCCTAACCCCTAACCCCTAACCATAACCCTAAACCCTAACCCTAACCCTAACCCTAACCCTAGCCCTAACCCTAGCCCTAAGTCGTACCCTAACCCTAATCCTAACCCTAACCCAACCTTAACCCTAAAACTAAGCTTAGCCCTTAAAACTAACCTAATAGAAACCCTAACCCTAACTCCTAACCCTAAGCCTAACCTAACCCTAACCCTAACCCTAGCCGTAACCCTAACCCTAACCCTAACCCTAGCCCTAACCCTAACCCTAACCCTAACCTTAGCCCTAACCCTAACCCCTAACCCCTAACCGTAACGCTAACCCTAAGCCTAACCCCTAACCCCTAACCCCTAACCCTAACCATAACCCTAAACCCTAACCCTAACCCTAACCCTAACCCTAGCCCTAACCCTAGCCCTAAGTCGTACCCTAACCCTAATCCTAACCCTAACCCAACCTTAACCCTAAAACTAACCTTAGCCCTTAAAACTAACCTAATAGAAACCCTAACCCTAACTCCTAACCCTAAGCCTAACCTAACCCTAACCCTAACCCTAGCCGTAACCCTAACCCTAACCCTAACCCTAGCCCTGAACCTAACCCTAACCCTAACCCTAACCCTAACCTTAGCCCTAACCCTAACCCCTAACCCCTAACCGTAACGCTAACCCTAAGCCTAACCCCTAACCCCTAACCCCTAACCCTAACCATAACCCTAAACCCTAACCCTAACCCTAACCCTAACCCTAGCCCTAAGTCGTACCCTAACCCTAATCCTAACCCTAACCCAACCTTAACCCTAAAACTAACCTTAGCCCTTAAAACTAACCTAATAGAAACCCTAACCCTAACTCCTAACCCTAAGCCTAACCTAACCCTAACCCTAACCCTAGCCGTAACCCTAACCCTAACCCTAACCCTAGCCCTAACCCTAACCCTAACCCTAACCCTAACCCTAACCTTAGCCCTAACCCTAACCCCTAACCCCTAACCGTAACGCTAACCCTAAGCCTAACCCCTAACCCCTAACCCCTAACCCTAACCATAACCCTAAACCCTAACCCTAACCCTAACCCTAGCCCTAACCCTAGCCCTAAGTCGTACCCTAACCCTAATCCTAACCCTAACCCAACCTTAACCCTAAAACTAACCTTAGCCCTTAAAACTAACCTAATAGAAACCCTAACCCTAACTCCTAACCCTAAGCCTAACCTAACCCTAACCCTAACCCTAGCCGTAACCCTAACCCTAACCCTAACCCTAGCCCTAACCCTAACCCTAACCCTAACCCTAACCTTAGCCCTAACCCTAACCCCTAACCCCTAACCGTAACGCTAACCCTAAGCCTAACCCCTAACCCCTAACCCCTAACCCTAACCATAACCCTAAACCCTAACCCTAACCCTAACCCTAACCCTAGCCCTAACCCTAGCCCTAAGTCGTACCCTAACCCTAATCCTAACCCTAACCCAACCTTAACCCTAAAACTAACCTTAGCCCTTAAAACTAACCTAATAGAAACCCTAACCCTAACTCCTAACCCTAAGCCTAACCTAACCCTAACCCTAACCCTAGCCGTAACCCTAACCCTAACCCTAACCCTAGCCCTAACCCTAACCCTAACCCTAACCCTAACCTTAGCCCTAACCCTAACCCCTAACCCCTAAACGTAACGCTAACCCTAAGCCTAACCCCTAACCCCTAACCCGTAACCCTAAACATAACCCTAAACCCTAACCCTAACCCTAACCCTAACCCTAGCCCTAACCCTAGCCCTAAGTCGTACCCTAACCCTAATCCTAACCCTAACCCAACCTTAACCCTAAAACTAACCTTAGCCCTTAAAACTAACCTAATAGAAACCCTAACCCTAACTCCTAACCCTAAGCCTAACCTAACCCTAACCCTAACCCTAGCCGTAACCCTAACCCTAACCCTAACCCTAGCCCTAACCCTAACCCTAACCTTAGCCCTAACCCTAACCCCTAACCCCTAACCGTAACGCTAACCCTAAGCCTAACCCCTAACCCCTAACCCCTAACCCTAACCCTAACCCTAAACCCTAACCCTAACCCTAACCCTAACCCTAGCCCTAACCCTAGCCCTAAGTCGTACCCTAACCCTAATCCTAACCCTAACCCAACCTTAACCCTAAAACTAACCTTAGCCCTTAAAACTAACCTAATAGAAACCCTAACCCTAACTCCTAACCCTAAGCCTAACCTAACCCTAACCCTAACCCTAGCCGTAACCCTAACCCTAACCCTAGCCCTAACCCTAACCCTAACCCTAACCTTAGCCCTAACCCTAACCCCTAACCCCTAACCGTAACGCTAACCCTAAGCCTAACCCCTAACCCCTAACCCCTAACCCTAACCCTAACCCTAAACCCTAACCCTAACCCTAACCCTAACCCTAGCCCTAACCCTAGCCCTAAGTCGTACCCTAACCCTAATCCTAACCCTAACCCAACCTTAACCCTAAAACTAACCTTAGCCCTTAAAACTAACCTAATAGAAACCCTAACCCTAACTCCTAACCCTAAGCCTAACTTAACCCTAACCCTAACCCTAGCCGTAACCCTAACCCTAACCCTAACCCTAGCCCTAACCCTAACCCTAACCCTAACCCTAACCTTAGCCCTAACCCTAACCCCTAACCCCTAACCGTAACGCTAACCCTAAGCCTAACCCCTAACCCCTAACCCCTAACCCTAACCATAACCCTAAACCCTAACCCTAACCCTAACCCTAACCCTAGCCCTAACCCTAGCCCTAAGTCGTACCCTAACCCTAATCCTAACCCTAACCCAACCTTAACCCTAAAACTAACCTTAGCCCTTAAAACTAACCTAATAGAAACCCTAACCCTAACTCCTAACCCTAAGCCTAACCTAACCCTAACCCTAACCCTAGCCGTAACCCTAACCCTAACCCTAACCCTAGCCCTAACCCTAACCCTAACCCTAACCCTAACCCTAACCTTAGCCCTAACCCTAACCCCTAACCCCTAACCGTAACGCTAACCCTAAGCCTAACCCCTAACCCCTAACCCCTAACCCTAACCATAACCCTAAACCCTAACCCTAACCCTAACCCTAACCCTAGCCCTAACCCTAGCCCTAAGTCGTACCCTAACCCTAATCCTAACCCTAACCCAACCTTAACCCTAAAACTAACCTTAGCCCTTAAAACTAACCTAATAGAAACCCTAACCCTAACTCCTAACCCTAAGCCTAACCTAACCCTAACCCTAACCCTAGCCGTAACCCTAACCCTAACCCTAACCCTAGCCCTAACCCTAACCCTAACCCTAAACCTAACCTTAGCCCTAACCCTAACCCCTAACCCCTAACCGTAACGCTAACCCTAAGCCTAACCCCTAACCCCTAACCCCTAACCCTAACCATAACCCTAAACCCTAACCCTAACCCTAACCCTAGCCCTAACCCTAGCCCTAAGTCGTACCCTAACCCTAATCCTAACCCTAACCCAACCTTAACCCTAAAACTAACCTTAGCCCTTAAAACTAACCTAATAGAAACCCTAACCCTAACTCCTAACCCTAAGCCTAACCTAACCCTAACCCTAACCCTAGCCGTAACCCTAACCCTAACCCTAACCCTAGCCCTAACCCTAACCCTAACCCTAACCCTAACCCCTAACCCCTAACCGTAACGCTAACCCTAAGCCTAACCCCTAACCCTAACCATAACCCTAAACCCTAACCCTAACCCTAACCCTAGCCCTAACCCTAGCCCTAAGTCGTACCCTAACCCTAAACCTAACCCTAACCCAACCTTAACCCTAAAACTAACCTTAGCCCTTAAAACTAACCTAATAGAAACCCTAACCCTAACTCCTAACCCTAAGCCTAACCTAACCCTAACCCTAGCCGTAACCCTAACCCTAACCCTAACCCTAGCCCTAACCCTAACCCTAACCCTAACCCTAACCTTAGCCCTAACCCTAACCCCTAACCCCTAACCGTAACGCTAACCCTAAGCCTAACCCTAGCCCTAACCCTAGCCCTAAGTCGTACCCTAACCCTAATCCTAACCCTAACCCAACCTTAACCCTAAAACTAACCTTAGCCCTTAAAACTAACCTAATAGAAACCCTAACCCTAACTCCTAACCCTAAGCCTAACCTAACCCTAACCCTAACCCTAGCCCTAACCCTAACCCTAACCTTAGCCCTAACCCTAACCCCTAACCCCTAACCGTAACGCTAACCCTAAGCCTAACCCCTAACCCCTAACCCCTAACCCTGAACATAACCCTAAACCCTAACCCTAACCCTAACCCTAACCCTAGCCCTAAGTCGTACCCTAACCCTAATCCTAACCCTAACCCAACCTTAACCCTAAAACTAACCTTAGCCCTTAAAACTAACCTAATAGAAACCCTAACCCTAACTCCTAACCCTAAGCCTAACCTAACCCTAACCCTAACCCTAGCCGTAACCCTAACCCTAACCCTAACCCTAGCCCTAACCCTAACCCTAACCCTAACCCTAACCCTAACCTTAGCCCTAACCCTAACCCCTAACCCCTAACCGTAACGCTAACCCTAAGCCTAACCCCTAACCCCTAACCCCTAACCCTAACCATAACCCTAAACCCTAACCCTAACCCTAACCCTAACCCTAGCCCTAACCCTAGCCCTAAGTCGTACCCTAACCCTAATCCTAACCCTAACCCAACCTTAACCCTAAAACTAACCTTAGCCCTTAAAACTAACCTAATAGAAACCCTAACCCTAACTCCTAACCCTAAGCCTAACCTAACCCTAACCCTAACCCTAGCCGTAACCCTAACCCTAACCCTAACCCTAGCCCTAACCCTAACCCTAACCCTAACCTTAGCCCTAACCCTAACCCCTAACCCCTAACCGTAACGCTAACCCTAAGCCTAACCCCTAACCCCTAACCCCTAACCCTAACCCTAACCCTAAACCCTAACCCTAACCCTAACCCTAACCCTAGCCCTAACCCTAGCCCTAAGTCGTACCCTAACCCTAATCCTAACCCTAACCCAACCTTAACCCTAAAACTAACCTTAGCCCTTAAAACTAACCTAATAAAAACCCTAACCCTAACTCCTAACCCTAAGCCTAACCTAACCCTAACCCTAACCCTAGCCGTAACCCTAACCCTAACCCTAACCCTAGCCCTAACCCTAACCCTAACCCTAACCCTAACCTTAGCCCTAACCCTAACCCCTAACCCCTAACCGTAACGCTAACCCTAAGCCTAACCCCTAACCCCTAACCCCTAACCCTAACCATAACCCTAAACCCTAACCCTAACCCTAACCCTAACCCTAGCCCTAACCCTAGCCCTAAGTCGTACCCTAACCCTAATCCTAACCCTAACCCAACCTTAACCCTAAAACTAACCTTAGCCCTTAAAACTAACCTAATAGAAACCCTAACCCTAACTCCTAACCCTAAGCCTAACCTAACCCTAACCCTAACCCTAGCCGTAACCCTAACCCTAACCCTAACCCTAGCCCTAACCCTAACCCTAACCCTAACCCTAACCCTAACCTTAGCCCTAACCCTAACCCCTAACCCCTAACCGTAACGCTAACCCTAAGCCTAACCCCTAACCCCTAACCCCTAACCCTAACCATAACCCTAAACCCTAACCCTAACCCTAACCCTAGCCCTAACCCTAGCCCTAAGTCGTACCCTAACCCTAATCCTAACCCTAACCCAACCTTAACCCTAAAACTAACCTTAGCCCTTAAAACTAACCTAATAGAAACCCTAACCCTAACTCCTAACCCTAAGCCTAACCTAACCCTAACCCTAACCCTAGCCGTAACCCTAACCCTAACCCTAACCCTAGCCCTAACCCTAACCCTAAACCTAACCCTAACCCCTAACCCCTAACCGTAACGCTAACCCTAAGCCTAACCCCTAACCCTAACCATAACCCTAAACCCTAACCCTAACCCTAACCCTAGCCCTAACCCTAGCCCTAAGTCGTACCCTAACCCTAAACCTAACCCTAACCCAACCTTAACCCTAAAACTAACCTTAGCCCTTAAAACTAACCTAATAGAAACCCTAACCCTAACTCCTAACCCTAAGCCTAACCTAACCCTAACCCTAGCCGTAACCCTAACCCTAACCCTAACCCTAGCCCTAACCCTAACCCTAACCCTAACCCTAACCTTAGCCCTAACCCTAACCCCTAACCCCTAACCGTAACGCTAACCCTAAGCCTAACCCTAGCCCTAACCCTAGCCCTAAGTCGTACCCTAACCCTAATCCTAACCCTAACCCAACCTTAACCCTAAAACTAACCTTAGCCCTTAAAACTAACCTAATAGAAACCCTAACCCTAACTCCTAACCCTAAGCCTAACCTAACCCTAACCCTAACCCTAGCCCTAACCCTAACCCTAACCTTAGCCCTAACCCTAACCCCTAACCCCTAACCGTAACGCTAACCCTAAGCCTAACCCCTAACCCCTAACCCCTAACCCTGAACATAACCCTAAACCCTAACCCTAACCCTAACCCTAACCCTAGCCCTAAGTCGTACCCTAACCCTAATCCTAACCCTAACCCAACCTTAACCCTAAAACTAACCTTAGCCCTTAAAACTAACCTAATAGAAACCCTAACCCTAACTCCTAACCCTAAGCCTAACCTAACCCTAACCCTAACCCTAGCCGTAACCCTAACCCTAACCCTAACCCTAGCCCTAACCCTAACCCTAACCCTAACCCTAACCCTAACCTTAGCCCTAACCCTAACCCCTAACCCCTAACCGTAACGCTAACCCTAAGCCTAACCCCTAACCCCTAACCCCTAACCCTAACCATAACCCTAAACCCTAACCCTAACCCTAACCCTAACCCTAGCCCTAACCCTAGCCCTAAGTCGTACCCTAACCCTAATCCTAACCCTAACCCAACCTTAACCCTAAAACTAACCTTAGCCCTTAAAACTAACCTAATAGAAACCCTAACCCTAACTCCTAACCCTAAGCCTAACCTAACCCTAACCCTAACCCTAGCCGTAACCCTAACCCTAACCCTAACCCTAGCCCTAACCCTAACCCTAACCCTAACCTTAGCCCTAACCCTAACCCCTAACCCCTAACCGTAACGCTAACCCTAAGCCTAACCCCTAACCCCTAACCCCTAACCCTAACCCTAACCCTAAACCCTAACCCTAACCCTAACCCTAACCCTAGCCCTAACCCTAGCCCTAAGTCGTACCCTAACCCTAATCCTAACCCTAACCCAACCTTAACCCTAAAACTAACCTTAGCCCTTAAAACTAACCTAATAAAAACCCTAACCCTAACTCCTAACCCTAAGCCTAACCTAACCCTAACCCTAACCCTAGCCGTAACCCTAACCCTAACCCTAACCCTAGCCCTAACCCTAACCCTAACCCTAACCCTAACCTTAGCCCTAACCCTAACCCCTAACCCCTAACCGTAACGCTAACCCTAAGCCTAACCCCTAACCCCTAACCCCTAACCCTAACCATAACCCTAAACCCTAACCCTAACCCTAACCCTAACCCTAGCCCTAACCCTAGCCCTAAGTCGTACCCTAACCCTAATCCTAACCCTAACCCAACCTTAACCCTAAAACTAACCTTAGCCCTTAAAACTAACCTAATAGAAACCCTAACCCTAACTCCTAACCCTAAGCCTAACCTAACCCTAACCCTAACCCTAGCCGTAACCCTAACCCTAACCCTAACCCTAGCCCTAACCCTAACCCTAACCCTAACCCTAACCCTAACCTTAGCCCTAACCCTAACCCCTAACCCCTAACCGTAACGCTAACCCTAAGCCTAACCCCTAACCCCTAACCCCTAACCCTAACCATAACCCTAAACCCTAACCCTAACCCTAACCCTAGCCCTAACCCTAGCCCTAAGTCGTACCCTAACCCTAATCCTAACCCTAACCCAACCTTAACCCTAAAACTAACCTTAGCCCTTAAAACTAACCTAATAGAAACCCTAACCCTAACTCCTAACCCTAAGCCTAACCTAACCCTAACCCTAACCCTAGCCGTAACCCTAACCCTAACCCTAACCCTAGCCCTAACCCTAACCCTAAACCTAACCTTAGCCCTAACCCTAACCCCTAACCCCTAACCGTAAC
The DNA here is from genome assembly GCF_964188355.1 of Buteo buteo. Lineage (NCBI taxonomy): Eukaryota > Metazoa > Chordata > Aves > Accipitriformes > Accipitridae > Buteo > Buteo buteo. The sequence goes on from NW_027439287.1 coordinate 47,737, forward strand.
GCTAACCCTAAGCCTAACCCCTAACCCCTAACCCCTAACCCTAACCATAACCCTAAACCCTAACCCTAACCCTAACCCTAGCCCTAACCCTAGCCCTAAGTCGTACCCTAACCCTAATCCTAACCCTAACCCAACCTTAACCCTAAAACTAACCTTAGCCCTTAAAACTAACCTAATAGAAACCCTAACCCTAACTCCTAACCCTAAGCCTAACCTAACCCTAACCCTAACCCTAGCCGTAACCCTAACCCTAACCCTAACCCTAGCCCTAACCCTAACCCTAACCCTAACCCTAACCCCTAACCCCTAACCGTAACGCTAACCCTAAGCCTAACCCCTAACCCTAACCATAACCCTAAACCCTAACCCTAACCCTAACCCTAGCCCTAACCCTAGCCCTAAGTCGTACCCTAACCCTAAACCTAACCCTAACCCAACCTTAACCCTAAAACTAACCTTAGCCCTTAAAACTAACCTAATAGAAACCCTAACCCTAACTCCTAACCCTAAGCCTAACCTAACCCTAACCCTAGCCGTAACCCTAACCCTAACCCTAACCCTAGCCCTAACCCTAACCCTAACCCTAACCCTAACCTTAGCCCTAACCCTAACCCCTAACCCCTAACCGTAACGCTAACCCTAAGCCTAACCCTAGCCCTAACCCTAGCCCTAAGTCGTACCCTAACCCTAATCCTAACCCTAACCCAACCTTAACCCTAAAACTAACCTTAGCCCTTAAAACTAACCTAATAGAAACCCTAACCCTAACTCCTAACCCTAAGCCTAACCTAACCCTAACCCTAACCCTAGCCCTAACCCTAACCCTAACCTTAGCCCTAACCCTAACCCCTAACCCCTAACCGTAACGCTAACCCTAAGCCTAACCCCTAACCCCTAACCCCTAACCCTGAACATAACCCTAAACCCTAACCCTAACCCTAACCCTAACCCTAGCCCTAAGTCGTACCCTAACCCTAATCCTAACCCTAACCCAACCTTAACCCTAAAACTAACCTTAGCCCTTAAAACTAACCTAATAGAAACCCTAACCCTAACTCCTAACCCTAAGCCTAACCTAACCCTAACCCTAACCCTAGCCGTAACCCTAACCCTAACCCTAACCCTAGCCCTAACCCTAACCCTAACCCTAACCCTAACCCTAACCTTAGCCCTAACCCTAACCCCTAACCCCTAACCGTAACGCTAACCCTAAGCCTAACCCCTAACCCCTAACCCCTAACCCTAACCATAACCCTAAACCCTAACCCTAACCCTAACCCTAACCCTAGCCCTAACCCTAGCCCTAAGTCGTACCCTAACCCTAATCCTAACCCTAACCCAACCTTAACCCTAAAACTAACCTTAGCCCTTAAAACTAACCTAATAGAAACCCTAACCCTAACTCCTAACCCTAAGCCTAACCTAACCCTAACCCTAACCCTAGCCGTAACCCTAACCCTAACCCTAACCCTAGCCCTAACCCTAACCCTAACCCTAACCCTAACCTTAGCCCTAACCCTAACCCCTAACCCCTAACCGTAACGCTAACCCTAAGCCTAACCCCTAACCCCTAACCCCTAACCCTAACCATAACCCTAAACCCTAACCCTAACCCTAACCCTAACCCTAGCCCTAACCCTAGCCCTAAGTCGTACCCTAACCCTAATCCTAACCCTAACCCAACCTTAACCCTAAAACTAACCTTAGCCCTTAAAACTAACCTAATAAAAACCCTAACCCTAACTCCTAACCCTAAGCCTAACCTAACCCTAACCCTAACCCTAGCCGTAACCCTAACCCTAACCCTAACCCTAGCCCTAACCCTAACCCTAACCCTAACCCTAACCTTAGCCCTAACCCTAACCCCTAACCCCTAACCGTAACGCTAACCCTAAGCCTAACCCCTAACCCCTAACCCCTAACCCTAACCATAACCCTAAACCCTAACCCTAACCCTAACCCTAACCCTAGCCCTAACCCTAGCCCTAAGTCGTACCCTAACCCTAATCCTAACCCTAACCCAACCTTAACCCTAAAACTAACCTTAGCCCTTAAAACTAACCTAATAGAAACCCTAACCCTAACTCCTAACCCTAAGCCTAACCTAACCCTAACCCTAACCCTAGCCGTAACCCTAACCCTAACCCTAACCCTAGCCCTAACCCTAACCCTAACCCTAACCCTAACCCTAACCTTAGCCCTAACCCTAACCCCTAACCCCTAACCGTAACGCTAACCCTAACCCTAACCCCTAACCCCTAACCCCTAACCCTAACCATAACCCTAAACCCTAACCCTAACCTTAACCCTAACCCTAGCCCTAAGTCGTACCCTAACCCTAATCCTAACCCTAACCCAAACTTAACCCTAAAACTAACCTTAGCCCTTAAAACTAACCTAATAGAAACCCTAACCCTAACTCCTAACCCTAAGCCTAACCTAACCCTAACCCTAACCCTAGCCGTAACCCTAACCCTAACCCTAACCCTAACCCTAACCCTAACCCTAACCCTAAACCTAACCTTAGCCCTAACCCTAACCCCTAACCCCTAACCGTAACGCTAACCCTAAGCCTAACCCCTAACCCCTAACCCTAACCATAACCCTAAACCCTAACCCTAACCCTAACCCTAACCCTAGCCCTAACCCTAGCCCTAAGTCGTACCCTAACCCTAATCCTAACCCTAACCCAACCTTAACCCTAAAACTAACCTTAGCCCTTAAAACTAACCTAATAGAAACCCTAACCCTAACTCCTAACCCTAAGCCTAACCTAACCCTAACCCTAACCCTAGCCGTAACCCTAACCCTAACCCTAACCCTAGCCCTAACCCTAACCCTAACCCTAACCCTAACCTTAGCCCTAACCCTAACCCCTAACCCCTAACCGTAACGCTAACCCTAAGCCTAACCCCTAACCCAAACCATAACCCTAAACCCTAACCCTAACCCTAACCCTAGCCCTAACCCTAGCCCTAAGTCGTACCCTAACCCTAAACCTAACCCTAACCCAACCTTAACCCTAAAACTAACCTTAGCCCTTAAAACTAACCTAATAGAAACCCTAACCCTAACTCCTAACCCTAAGCCTAACCTAACCCTAACCCTAGCCGTAACCCTAACCCTAACCCTAACCCTAGCCCTAACCCTAACCCTAACCCTAACCCTAACCTTAGCCCTAACCCTAACCCCTAACCCCTAACCGTAACGCTAACCCTAAGCCTAACCCCTAACCCCTAACCCCTAACACTAACCATAACCCTAAACCCTAACCCTAACCCTAACCCTAACCCTAGCCCTAACCCTAGCCCTAAGTCGTACCCTAACCCTAATCCTAACCCTAACCCAACCTTAACCCTAAAACTAACCTTAGCCCTTAAAACTAACCTAATAGAAACCCTAACCCTAACTCCTAACCCTAAGCCTAACCTAAACCTAACCCTAACCCTAGCCCTAACCCTAACCCTAACCTTAGCCCTAACCCTAACCCCTAACCCCTAACCGTAACGCTAACCCTAAGCCTAACCCCTAACCCCTAACCCCTAACCCTAACCATAACCCTAAACCCTAACCCTAACCCTAACCCTAACCCTAACCCTAGCCCTAAGTCGTACCCTAACCCTAATCCTAACCCTAACCCAACCTTAACCCTAAAACTAACCTTAGCCCTTAAAACTAACCTAATAGAAACCCTAACCCTAACTCCTAACCCTAAGCCTAACCTAACCCTAACCCTAACCCTAGCCGTAACCCTAACCCTAACCCTAACCCTAGCCCTAACCCTAACCCTAACCCTAACCCTAACCCTAACCTTAGCCCTAACCCTAACCCCTAACCCCTAACCGTAACGCTAACCCTAAGCCTAACCCCTAACCCCTAACCCCTAACCCTAACCATAACCCTAAACCCTAACCCTAACCCTAACCCTAACCCTAGCCCTAACCCTAGCCCTAAGTCGTACCCTAACCCTAATCCTAACCCTAACCCAACCTTAACCCTAAAACTAACCTTAGCCCTTAAAACTAACCTAATAGAAACCCTAACCCTAACTCCTAACCCTAAGCCTAACCTAACCCTAACCCTAACCCTAGCCGTAACCCTAACCCTAACCCTAACCCTAGCCCTAACCCTAACCCTAACCCTAACCTTAGCCCTAACCCTAACCCCTAACCCCTAACCGTAACGCTAACCCTAAGCCTAACCCCTAACCCCTAACCCCTAACCCTAACCATAACCCTAAACCCTAACCCTAACCCTAACCCTAACCCTAGCCCTAACCCTAGCCCTAAGTCGTACCCTAACCCTAATCCTAACCCTAACCCAACCTTAACCCTAAAACTAACCTTAGCCCTTAAAACTAACCTAATAGAAACCCTAACCCTAACTCCTAACCCTAAGCCTAACCTAACCCTAACCCTAACCCTAGCCGTAACCCTAACCCTAACCCTAACCCTAGCCCTAACCCTAACCCTAACCCTAACCCTAACCTTAGCCCTAACCCTAACCCCTAACCCCTAACCGTAACGCTAACCCTAAGCCTAACCCCTAACCCCTAACCCCTAACCCTAACCATAACCCTAAACCCTAACCCTAACCCTAACCCTAACCCTAGCCCTAACCCTAGCCCTAAGTCGTACCCTAACCCTAATCCTAACCCTAACCCAACCTTAACCCTAAAACTAACCTTAGCCCTTAAAACTAACCTAATAGAAACCCTAACCCTAACTCCTAACCCTAAGCCTAACCTAACCCTAACCCTAACCCTAGCCGTAACCCTAACCCTAACCCTAACCCTAGCCCTAACCCTAACCCTAACCCTAACCCTAACCTTAGCCCTAACCCTAACCCCTAACCCCTAACCGTAACGCTAACCCTAAGCCTAACCCCTAACCCCTAACCCCTAACCCTAACCATAACCCTAAACCCTAACCCTAACCCTAACCCTAACCCTAGCCCTAACCCTAGCCCTAAGTCGTACCCTAACCCTAATCCTAACCCTAACCCAACCTTAACCCTAAAACTAACCTTAGCCCTTAAAACTAACCTAATAGAAACCCTAACCCTAACTCCTAACCCTAAGCCTAACCTAACCCTAACCCTAACCCTAGCCGTAACCCTAACCCTAACCCTAACCCTAGCCCTAACCCTAACCCTAACCCTAACCCTAACCTTAGCCCTAACCCTAACCCCTAACCCCTAACCGTAACGCTAACCCTAAGCCTAACCCCTAACCCCTAACCCCTAACCCTAACCATAACCCTAAACCCTAACCCTAACCCTAACCCTAACCCTAGCCCTAACCCTAGCCCTAAGTCGTACCCTAACCCTAATCCTAACCCTAACCCAACCTTAACCCTAAAACTAACCTTAGCCCTTAAAACTAACCTAATAGAAACCCTAACCCTAACTCCTAACCCTAAGCCTAACCTAACCCTAACCCTAACCCTAGCCGTAACCCTAACCCTAACCCTAACCCTAGCCCTAACCCTAACCCTAACCCTAACCCTAACCTTAGCCCTAACCCTAACCCCTAACCCCTAACCGTAACGCTAACCCTAAGCCTAACCCCTAACCCCTAACCCCTAACCCTAACCATAACCCTAAACCCTAACCCTAACCCTAACCCTAACCCTAGCCCTAACCCTAGCCCTAAGTCGTACCCTAACCCTAATCCTAACCCTAACCCAACCTTAACCCTAAAACTAACCTTAGCCCTTAAAACTAACCTAATAGAAACCCTAACCCTAACTCCTAACCCTAAGCCTAACCTAACCCTAACCCTAACCCTAGCCGTAACCCTAACCCTAACCCTAACCCTAGCCCTAACCCTAACCCTAACCCTAACCCTAACCTTAGCCCTAACCCTAACCCCTAACCCCTAACCGTAACGCTAACCCTAAGCCTAACCCCTAACCCCTAACCCCTAACCCTAACCATAACCCTAAACCCTAACCCTAACCCTAACCCTAACCCTAGCCCTAACCCTAGCCCTAAGTCGTACCCTAACCCTAATCCTAACCCTAACCCAACCTTAACCCTAAAACTAACCTTAGCCCTTAAAACTAACCTAATAGAAACCCTAACCCTAACTCCTAACCCTAAGCCTAACCTAACCCTAACCCTAACCCTAGCCGTAACCCTAACCCTAACCCTAACCCTAGCGCTAACCCTAACCCTAACCCTAACCCTAACCTTAGCCCTAACCCTAACCCCTAACCCCTAACCGTAACGCTAACCCTAAGCCTAACCCCTAACCCCTAACCCCTAACCCTAACCATAACCCTAAACCCTAACCCTAACCCTAACCCTAACCCTAGCCCTAACCCTAGCCCTAACCCTAACCCTAATCCTAACCCTAACCCAACCTTAACCCTAAAACTAACCTTAGCCCTTAAAACTAACCTAATAGAAACCCTAACCCTAACTCCTAACCCTAAGCCTAACCTAACCCTAACCCTAACCCTAGCCGTAACCCTAACCCTAACCCTAACCCTAGCCCTAACCCTAACCCTAACCCTAACCCTAACCTTAGCCCTAACCCTAACCCCTAACCCCTAACCGTAACGCTAACCCTAAGCCTAACCCCTAACCCCTAACCCCTAACCCTAACCATAACCCTAAACCCTAACCCTAACCCTAACCCTAACCCTAGCCCTAACCCTAGCCCTAAGTCGTACCCTAACCCTAATCCTAACCCTAACCCAACCTTAACCCTAAAACTAACCTTAGCCCTTAAAACTAACCTAATAGAAACCCTAACCCTAACTCCTAACCCTAAGCCTAACCTAACCCTAACCCTAACCCTAGCCGTAACCCTAACCCTAACCCTAACCCTAGCCCTAACCCTAACCCTAACCCTAACCCTAACCTTAGCCCTAACCCTAACCCCTAACCCCTAACCGTAACGCTAACCCTAAGCCTAACCCCTAACCCCTAACCCCTAACCCTAACCATAACCCTAAACCCTAACCCTAACCCTAACCCTAACCCTAGCCCTAACCCTAGCCCTAAGTCGTACCCTAACCCTAATCCTAACCCTAACCCAACCTTAACCCTAAAACTAACCTTAGCCCTTAAAACTAACCTAATAGAAACCCTAACCCTAACTCCTAACCCTAAGCCTAACCTAACCCTAACCCTAACCCTAGCCGTAACCCTAACCCTAACCCTAACCCTAGCCCTAACCCTAACCCTAACCCTAACCCTAACCTTGCCCTAACCCTAACCCCTAACCCCTAACCGTAACGCTAACCCTAAGCCTAACCCCTAACCCCTAACCCCTAACCCTAACCATAACCCTAAACCCTAACCCTAACCCTAACCCTAACCCTAGCCCTAACCCTAGCCCTAAGTCGTACCCTAACCCTAATCCTAACCCTAACCCAACCTTAACCCTAAAACTAACCTTAGCCCTTAAAACTAACCTAATAGAAACCCTAACCCTAACTCCTAACCCTAAGCCTAACCTAACCCTAACCCTAACCCTAGCCGTAACCCTAACCCTAACCCTAACCCTAGCCCTAACCCTAACCCTAACCCTAACCCTAACCTTAGCCCTAACCCTAACCCCTAACCCCTAACCGTAACGCTAACCCTAAGCCTAACCCCTAACCCCTAACCCCTAACCCTAACCATAACCCTAAACCCTAACCCTAACCCTAACCCTAACCCTAGCCCTAACCCTAGCCCTAAGTCGTACCCTAACCCTAATCCTAACCCTAACCCAACCTTAACCCTAAAACTAACCTTAGCCCTTAAAACTAACCTAATAGAAACCCTAACCCTAACTCCTAACCCTAAGCCTAACCTAACCCTAACCCTAACCCTAGCCGTAACCCTAACCCTAACCCTAACCCTAGCCCTAACCCTAACCCTAACCCTAACCCTAACCTTAGCCCTAACCCTAACCCCTAACCCCTAACCGTAACGCTAACCCTAAGCCTAACCCCTAACCCCTAACCCCTAACCCTAACCATAACCCTAAACCCTAACCCTAACCCTAACCCTAACCCTAGCCCTAACCCTAGCCCTAAGTCGTACCCTAACCCTAATCCTAACCCTAACCCAACCTTAACCCTAAAACTAACCTTAGCCCTTAAAACTAACCTAATAGAAACCCTAACCCTAACTCCTAACCCTAAGCCTAACCTAACCCTAACCCTAACCCTAGCCGTAACCCTAACCCTAACCCTAACCCTAGCCCTAACCCTAACCCTAACCCTAACCCTAACCTTAGCCCTAACCCTAACCCCTAACCCCTAACCGTAACGCTAACCCTAAGCCTAACCCCTAACCCCTAACCCCTAACCCTAACCATAACCCTAAACCCTAACCCTAACCCTAACCCTAACCCTAGCCCTAACCCTAGCCCTAAGTCGTACCCTAACCCTAATCCTAACCCTAACCCAACCTTAACCCTAAAACTAACCTTAGCCCTTAAAACTAACCTAATAGAAACCCTAACCCTAACTCCTAACCCTAAGCCTAACCTAACCGTAACCCTAACCCTAACCCTAACCCTAGCCCTAACCCTAACCCTAACCCTAACCCTAACCTTAACCTTAACCCTAACCCCTAACCCCTAACCGTAACGCTAACCCTAAGCCTAACCCCTAACCCCTAACCCCTAACCCTAACCATAACCCTAAACCCTAACCCTAACCCTAACCCTAACCCTAGCCCTAACCCTAGCCCTAAGTCGTACCCTAACCCTAATCCTAACCCTAACCCAACCTTAACCCTAAAACTAACCTTAGCCCTTAAAACTAACCTAATAGAAACCCTAACCCTAACTCCTAACCCTAAGCCTAACCTAACCCTAACCCTAACCCTAGCCGTAACCCTAACCCTAACCCTAACCCTAGCCCTAACCCTAACCCTAACCCTAACCCTAACCTTAGCCCTAACCCTAACCCCTAACCCCTAACCGTAACGCTAACCCTAAGCCTAACCCCTAACCCCTAACCCCTAACCCTAACCATAACCCTAAACCCTAACCCTAACCCTAACCCTAACCCTAGCCCTAACCCTAGCCCTAAGTCGTACCCTAACCCTAATCCTAACCCTAACCCAACCTTAACCCTAAAACTAACCTTAGCCCTTAAAACTAACCTAATAGAAACCCTAACCCTAACTCCTAACCCTAAGCCTAACCTAACCCTAACCCTAACCCTAGCCGTAACCCTAACCCTAACCCTAACCCTAACCCTAGCCCTAACCCTAACCCTAACCCTAACCCTAACCTTAGCCCTAACCCTAACCCCTAACCCCTAACCGTAACGCTAACCCTAAGCCTAACCCCTAACCCCTAACCCCTAACCCTAACCATAACCCTAAACCCTAACCCTAACCCTAACCCTAACCCTAGCCCTAACCCTAGCCCTAAGTCGTACCCTAACCCTAATCCTAACCCTAACCCAACCTTAACCCTAAAACTAACCTTAGCCCTTAAAACTAACCTAATAGAAACCCTAACCCTAACTCCTAAACCTAAGCCTAACCTAACCCTAACCCTAACCCTAGCCGTAACCCTAACCCTAACCCTAGCCCTAACCCTAACCCTAACCCTAACCCTAACCCTAACCCCTAACCCCTAACCGTAACGCTAACCCTAAGCCTAACCCCTAACCCCTAACCCCTAACCCTAACCATAACCCTAAACCCTAACCCTAACCCTAACCCTAACCCTAGCCCTAACCCTAGCCCTAAGTCGATACCCTAACCCTAATCCTAACCCTAACCCAACCTTAACCCTAAAACTAACCTTAGCCCTTAAAACTAACCTAATAGAAACCCTAACCCTAACTCCTAACCCTAAGCCTAACCTAACCCTAACCCTAACCCTAGCCGTAACCCTAACCCTAACCCTAACCCTAGCCCTAACCCTAACCCTAACCCTAACCCTAACCTTTGCCCTAACCCTAACCCCTAACCCCTAACCGTAACGCTAACCCTAAGCCTAACCCCTAACCCCTAACCCCTAACCCTAACCATAACCCTAAACCCTAACCCTAACCCTAACCCTAACCCTAGCCCTAACCCTAGCCCTAAGTCGTACCCTAACCCTAATCCTAACCCTAACCCAACCTTAACCCTAAAACTAACCTTAGCCTTAAAACTAACCTAATAGAAACCCTAACCCTAACTCCTAACCCTAAGCCTAACCTAACCCTAACCCTAACCCTAGCCGTAACCCTAACCCTAACCCTAACCCTAGCCCTAACCCTAACCCTAACCCTAACCCTAACCTTAGCCCTAACCCTAACCCCTAACCCCTAACCGTAACGCTAACCCTAAGCCTAACCCTAACCCCTAACCCCTAACCCTAACCATAACCCTAAACCCTAAACCTAACCCTAACCCTAACCCTAGCCCTAACCCTAGCCCTAAGTCATACCCTAACCCTAATCCTAACCCTAACCCAACCTTAACCCTAAACTAACCTTAGCCCTTAAAACTAACCTAATAGAAACCCTAACCCTAACTCCTAACCCTAAGCCTAACCTAACCCTAACCCTAACCCTAGCCGTAACCCTAACCCTAACCCTAACCCTAGCCTAACCCTAACCCTAACCCTAACCCTAACCTTAGCCCTAACCCTAACCCCTAACCCCTAACCGTAACGCTAACCCTAAGCCTAACCCCTAACCCCTAACCCCTAACCCTAACCATAACCCTAAACCCTAACCCTAACCCTAACCCTAACCCTAGCCCTAACCCTAGCCCTAAGTCGTACCCTAACCCTAATCCTAACCCTAACCAACCTTAACCCTAAAACTAACCTTAGCCCTTAAAACTAACCTAATAGAAACCCTAACCCTAACTCCTAACCCTAAGCCTAACCTAACCCTAACCCTAACCCTAGCCGTAACCCTAACCCTAACCCTAACCCTAACCCTAACCCTAACCCTAACCCTAACCCCTAACCCCTAACCGTAACGCTAACCCTAAGCCTAACCCCTAACCCCTAACCCCTAACCCTAACCATAACCCTAAACCCTAACCCTAACCCTAACCCTAACCCTAGCCCTAACCCTAGCCCTAAGTCGTACCCTAACCCTAATCCTAACCCTAACCCAACCTTAACCCTAAAACTAACCTTAGCCCTTAAAACTAACCTAATAGAAACCCTAACCCTAACTCCTAACCCTAAGCCTAACCTAACCTAACCCTAACCTAACCCTAGCCGTAACCCTAACCCTAACCCTAACCCTAGCCCTAACCCTAACCCTAACCCTAACCCTAACCTTAGCCCTAACCCTAACCCCTAACCCCTAACCGTAACGCTAACCCTAAGCCTAACCCCTAACCCCTAACCCCTAACCCTAACCATAACCCTAAACCCTAACCCTAACCCTAACCCTAACCCTAGCCCTAACCCTAGCCCTAAGTCGTACCCTAACCCTAATCCTAACCCTAACCCAACCTTAACCCTAAAACTAACCTTAGCCCTTAAAACTAACCTAATAGAAACCCTAACCCTAACTCCTAACCCTAAGCCTAACCTAACCCTAACCCTAACCCTAGCCGTAACCCTAACCCTAACCCTAACCCTAGCCCTAACCCTAACCCTAACCCTAACCCTAACCTTAGCCCTAACCCTAACCCCTAACCCCTAACCGTAACGCTAACCCTAAGCCTAACCCCTAACCCCTAACCCCTAACCCTAACCATAACCCTAAACCCTAACCCTAACCCTAACCCTAACCCTAGCCCTAACCCTAGCCCTAAGTCATACCCTAACCCTAATCCTAACCCTAACCCAACCTTAACCCTAAAACTAACCTTAGCCCTTAAAACTAACCTAATAGAAACCCTAACCCTAACTCCTAACCCTAAGCCTAACCTAACCCTAACCCTAACCCTAGCCGTAACCCTAACCCTAACCCTAACCCTAGCCCTAACCCTAACCCTAACCCTAACCCTAACCTTAGCCCTAACCCTAACCCCTAACCCCTAACCGTAACGCTAACCCTAAGCCTAACCCCTAACCCCTAACCCCTAACCCTAACCATAACCCTAAACCCTAACCCTAACCCTAACCCTAACCCTAGCCCTAACCCTAGCCCTAAGTCGTACCCTAACCCTAATCCTAACCCTAACCCAACCTTAACCCTAAAACTAACCTTAGCCCTTAAAACTAACCTAATAGAAACCCTAACCCTAACTCCTAACCCTAAGCCTAACCTAACCCTAACCCTAACCCTAGCCGTAACCCTAACCCTAACCCTAACCCTAGCCCTAACCCTAACCCTAACCCTAACCCTAACCTTAGCCCTAACCCTAACCCCTAACCCCTAACCGTAACGCTAACCCTAAGCCTAACCCCTAACCCCTAACCCCTAACCCTAACCATAACCCTAAACCCTAACCCTAACCCTAACCCTAACCCTAGCCCTAACCCTAGCCCTAAGTCGTACCCTAACCCTAATCCTAACCCTAACCCAACCTTAACCCTAAAACTAACCTTAGCCCTTAAAACTAACCTAATAGAAACCCTAACCCTAACTCCTAACCCTAAGCCTAACCTAACCCTAACCCTAACCCTAACCCTAACCCTAGCCCTAACCCTAACCCTAACCCTAACCTTAGCCCTAACCCTAACCCCTAACCCCTAACCGTAACGCTAACCCTAAGCCTAACCCCTAACCCCTAACCCCTAACCCTAACCATAACCCTAAACCCTAACCCTAACCCTAACCCTAACCCTAGCCCTAACCCTAGCCCTAAGTCGTACCCTAACCCTAATCCTAACCCTAACCCAACCTTAACCCTAAAACTAACCTTAGCCCTTAAAACTAACCTAATAGAAACCCTAACCCTAACTCCTAACCCTAAGCCTAACCTAACCCTAACCCTAACCCTAGCCGTAACCCTAACCCTAACCCTAACCCTAGCCCTAACCCTAACCCTAACCCTAACCCTAACCTTAGCCCTAACCCTAACCCCTAACCCCTAACCGTAACGCTAACCCTAAGCCTAACCCCTAACCCCTAACCCCTAACCCTAACCATAACCCTAAACCCTAACCCTAACCCTAACCCTAACCCTAGCCCTAACCCTAGCCCTAAGTCGTACCCTAACCCTAATCCTAACCCTAACCCAACCTTAACCCTAAAACTAACCTTAGCCCTTAAAACTAACCTAATAGAAACCCTAACCCTAACTGCTAACCCTAAGCCTAACCTAACCCTAACCCTAACCCTAGCCGTAACCCTAACCCTAACCCTAACCCTAGCCCTAACCCTAACCCTAACCCTAACCCTAACCTTAGCCCTAACCCTAACCCCTAACCCCTAACCGTAACGCTAACCCTAAGCCTAACCCCTAACCCCTAACCCCTAACCCTAACCATAACCCTAAACCCTAACCCTAACCCTAACCCTAACCCTAGCCCTAACCCTAGCCCTAAGTCGTACCCTAACCCTAATCCTAACCCTAACCCAACCTTAACCCTAAAACTAACCTTAGCCCTTAAAACTAACCTAATAGAAACCCTAACCCTAACTCCTAACCCTAAGCCTAACCTAACCCTAACCCTAACCCTAGCCGTAACCCTAACCCTAACCCTAGCCCTAACCCTAACCCTAACCCTAACCCTAACCTTAGCCCTAACCCTAACCCCTAACCCCTAACCGTAACGCTAACCCTAAGCCTAACCCCTAACCCCTAACCCCTAACCCTAACCATAACCCTAAACCCTAACCCTAACCCTAACCCTAACCCTAGCCCTAACCCTAGCCCTAAGTCGTACCCTAACCCTAATCCTAACCCTAACCCAACCTTAACCCTAAAACTAACCTTAGCCCTTAAAACTAACCTAATAGAAACCCTAACCCTAACTCCTAACCCTAAGCCTAACCTAACCCTAACCCTAACCCTAGCCGTAACCCTAACCCTAACCCTAACCCTAGCCCTAACCCTAACCCTAACCCTAACCCTAACCTTAGCCCTAACCCCTAACCGTAACGCTAACCCTAAGCCTAACCCCTAACCCCTAACCCCTAACCCTAACCATAACCCTAAACCCTAACCCTAACCCTAACCCTAACCCTAGCCCTAACCCTAGCCCTAAGTCGTACCCTAACCCTAATCCTAACCCTAACCCAACCTTAACCCTAAAACTAACCTTAGCCCTTAAAACTAAGCTAATAGAAACCCTAACCCTAACTCCTAACCCTAAGCCTAACCTAACCCTAACCCTAACCCTAGCCGTAACCCTAACCCTAACCCTAACCCTAGCCCTAACCCTAACCCTAACCCTAACCCTAACCTTAGCCCTAACCCTAACCCCTAACCCCTAACCGTAATGCTAACCCTAAGCCTAACCCCTAACCCCTAACCCCTAACCCTAACCATAACCCTAAACCCTAACCCTAACCCTAACCCTAACCCTAGCCCTAACCCTAGCCCTAAGTCGTACCCTAACCCTAATCCTAACCCTAACCCAACCTTAACCCTAAAACTAACCTTAGCCCTTAAAACTAACCTAATAGAAACCCTAACCCTACTCCTAACCCTAAGCCTAACCTAACCCTAACCCTAACCCTAGCCGTAACCCTAACCCTAACCCTAACCCTAGCCCTAACCCTAACCCTAACCCTAACCCTAACCTTAGCCCTAACCCTAACCCCTAACCCCTAACCGTAACGCTAACCCTAAGCCTAACCCCTAACCCCTAACCCCTAACCCTAACCATAACCCTAAACCCTAACCCTAACCCTAACCCTAACCCTAGCCCTAACCCTAGCCCTAAGTCGTACCCTAACCCTAATCCTAACCCTAACCCAACCTTAACCCTAAAACTAACCTTAGCCCTTAAAACTAACCTAATAGAAACCCTAACCCTAACTCCTAACCCTAAGCCTAACCTAACCCTAACCCTAACCCTAGCCGTAACCCTAACCCTAACCCTAACCCTAGCCCTAACCCTAACCCTAACCCTAACCCTAACCTTAGCCCTAACCCTAACCCCTAACCCCTAACCGTAACGCTAACCCTAAGCCTAACCCCTAACCCCTAACCCCTAACCCTAACCATAACCCTAAACCCTAACCCTAACCCTAACCCTAACCCTAGCCCTAACCCTAGCCCTAAGTCGTACCCTAACCCTAATCCTAACCCTAACCCAACCTTAACCCTAAAACTAACCTTAGCCCTTAAAACTAACCTAATAGAAACCCTAACCCTAACTCCTAACCCTAAGCCTAACCTAACCCTAACCCTAACCCTAGCCGTAACCCTAACCCTAACCCTAACCCTAGCCCTAACCCTAACCCTAACCCTAACCCTAACCTTAGCCCTAACCCTAACCCCTAACCCCTAACCGTAACGCTAACCCTAAGACTAACCCCTAACCACTAACCCCTAACCCTAACCATAACCCTAAACCCTAACCCTAACCCTAACCCTAACCCTAGCCCTAACCCTAGCCCTAAGTCGTACCCTAACCCTAATCCTAACCCTAACCCAACCTTAACC
Source organism: Buteo buteo (assembly GCF_964188355.1). Lineage (NCBI taxonomy): Eukaryota > Metazoa > Chordata > Aves > Accipitriformes > Accipitridae > Buteo > Buteo buteo. Next base: position 63,217 of record NW_027439287.1, read on the forward strand.
CTAAAACTAACCTTAGCCCTTAAAACTAACCTAATAGAAACCCTAACCCTAACTCCTAACCCTAAGCCTAACCTAACCCTAACCCTAACCCTAGCCGTAACCCTAACCCTAACCCTAACCCTAGCCCTAACCCTAACCCTAACCCTAACCCTAACCTTAGCCCTAACCCTAACCCCTAACCCCTAACCGTAACGCTAACCCTAAGCCTAACCCCTAACCCCTAACCCCTAACCCTAACCATAACCCTAAACCCTAACCCTAACCCTAACCCTAACCCTAGCCCTAACCCTAGCCCTAAGTCGTACCCTAACCCTAATCCTAACCCTAACCCAACCTTAACCCTAAAACTAACCTTAGCCCTTAAAACTAACCTAATAGAAACCCTAACCCTAACTCCTAACCCTAAGCCTAACCTAACCCTAACCCTAACCTTAGCCGTAACCCTAACCCTAACCCTAACCCTAGCCCTAACCCTAACCCTAACCCTAACCCTAACCTTAGCCCTAACCCTAACCCCTAACCCCTAACCGTAACGCTAACCCTAAGCCTAACCCCTAACCCCTAACCCCTAACCCTAACCATAACCCTAAACCCTAACCCTAACCCTAACCCTAACCCTAGCCCTAACCCTAGCCCTAAGTCGTACCCTAACCCTAATCCTAACCCTAACCCAACCTTAACCCTAAAACTAACCTTAGCCCTTAAAACTAACCTAATAGAAACCCTAACCCTAACTCCTAACCCTAAGCCTAACCTAACCCTAACCCTAACCCTAGCCGTAACCCTAACCCTAACCCTAACCCTAGCCCTAACCCTAACCCTAACCCTAACCCTAACCTTAGCCCTAACCCTAACCCCTAACCCCTAACCGTAACGCTAACCCTAAGCCTAACCCCTAACCCCTAACCCCTAACCCTAACCATAACCCTAAACCCTAACCCTAACCCTAACCCTAACCCTAGCCCTAACCCTAGCCCTAAGTCGTACCCTAACCCTAATCCTAACCCTAACCCAACCTTAACCCTAAAACTAACCTTAGCCCTTAAAACTAACCTAATAGAAACCCTAACCCTAACTCCTAACCCTAAGCCTAACCTAACCCTAACCCTAACCCTAACCCTAACCCTAACCCTAGCCCTAACCCTAACCCTAACCCTAACCCTAACCTTAGCCCTAACCCTAACCCCTAACCCCTAACCGTAACGCTAACCCTAAGCCTAACCCCTAACCCCTAACCCCTAACCCTAACCATAACCCTAAACCCTAACCCTAACCCTAACCCTAGTCGTAACCCTAGCCCTAAGTCGTACCCTAACCCTAATCCTAACCCTAACCCAACCTTAACCCTAAAACTAACCTTAGCCCTTAAAACTAACCTAATAGAAACCCTAACCCTAACTCCTAACCCTAAGCCTAACCTAACCCTAACCCTAACCCTAGCCGTAACCCTAACCCTAACCCTAACCCTAGCCCTAACCCTAACCCTAACCCTAACCCTAACCTTAGCCCTAACCCTAACCCCTAACCCCTAACCGTAACGCTAACCCTAAGCCTAACCCCTAACCCCTAACCCCTAACCCTAACCATAACCCTAAACCCTAACCCTAACCCTAACCCTAACCCTATCCCTAACCCTAGCCCTAAGTCGTACCCTAACCCTAATCCTAACCCTAACCCAACCTTAACCCTAAAACTAACCTTAGCCCTTAAAACTAACCTAATAGAAACCCTAACCCTAACTCCTAACCCTAAGCCTAACCTAACCCTAACCCTAACCCTAGCCGTAACCCTAACCCTAACCCTAACCCTAGCCCTAACCCTAACCCTAACCCTAACCCTAACCTTAGCCCTAACCCTAACCCCTAACCGCTAACCGTAACGCTAACCCTAAGCCTAACCCCTAACCCCTAACCCCTAACCCTAACCATAACCCTAAACCCTAACCCTAACCCTAACCCTAACCCTAGCCCTAACCCTAGCCCTAAGTCGTACCCTAACCCTAATCCTAACCCTAACCCAACCTTAACCCTAAAACTAACCTTAGCCCTTAAAACTAACCTAATAGAAACCCTAACCCTAACTCCTAACCCTAAGCCTAACCTAACCCTAACCCTAACCCTAGCCGTAACCCTAACCCTAACCCTAACCCTAGCCCTAACCCTAACCCTAACCCTAACCCTAACCTTAGCCCTAACCCTAACCCCTAACCCCTAACCGTAACGCTAACCCTAAGCCTAACCCCTAACCCCTAACCCCTAACCCTAACCATAACCCTAAACCCTAACCCTAACCCTAACCCTAACCCTAGCCCTAACCCTAGCCCTAAGTCGTACCCTAACCCTAATCCTAACCCTAACCCAACCTTAACCCTAAAACTAACCTTAGCCCTTAAAAGTAACCTAATAGAAACCCTAACCCTAACTCCTAACCCTAAGCCTAACCTAACCCTAACCCTAACCCTAGCCGTAACCCTAACCCTAACCCTAACCCTAGCCCTAACCCTAACCCTAGCCCTAACCCTAACCTTAGCCCTAACCCTAACCCCTAACCCCTAACCGTAACGCTAACCCTAAGCCTAACCCCTAACCCCTAACCCCTAACCCTAACCATAACCCTAAACCCTAACCCTAACCCTAACCCTAACCCTAGCCCTAACCCTAGCCCTAAGTCGTACCCTAACCCTAATCCTAACCCTAACCCAACCTTAACCCTAAAACTAACCTTAGCCCTTAAAACTAACCTAATAGAAACCCTAACCCTAACTCCTAACCCTAAGCCTAACCTAACCCTAACCCTAACCCTAGCCGTAACCCTAACCCTAACCCTAACCCTAGCCCTAACCCTAACCCTAACCTTAGCCCTAACCCTAACCCCTAACCCCTAACCGTAACGCTAACCCTAAGCCTAACCCCTAACCCCTAACCCCTAACCCTAACCATAACCCTAAACCCTAACCCTAACCCTAACCCTAACCCTAGCCCTAACCCTAGCCCTAAGTCGTACCCTAACCCTAATCCTAACCCTAACCCAACCTTAACCCTAAAACTAACCTTAGCCCTTAAAACTAACCTAATAGAAACCCTAACCCTAACTCCTAACCCTGAGCCTAACCTAACCCTAACCCTAACCCTAGCCGTAACCCTAACCCTAACCCTAACCCTAGCCCTAACCCTAACCCTAACCCTAACCTTAGCCCTAACCCTAACCCCTAACCCCTAACCGTAACGCTAACCCTAAGCCTAACCCCTAACCCCTAACCCTAACCATAACCCTAAACCCTAACCCTAACCCTAACCCTAACCCTAGCCCTAACCCTAGCCCTAAGTCGTACCCTAACCCTAATCCTAACCCTAACCCAACCTTAACCCTAAAACTAACCTTAGCCCTTAAAACTAACCTAATAGAAACCCTAACCCTAACTCCTAACCCTAAGCCTAACCTAACCCTAACCCTAACCCTAGCCGTAACCCTAACCCTAACCCTAACCCTAGCCCTAACCCTAACCCTAACCCTAACCCTAACCTTAGCCCTAACCCTAACCCCTAACCCCTAACCGTAACGCTAACCCTAAGCCTAACCCCTAACCCCTAACCCCTAACCCTAACCATAACCCTAAACCCTAACCCTAACCCTAACCCTAACCCTAGCCCTAACCCTAGCCCTAAGTCGTACCCTAACCCTAATCCTAACCCTAACCCAACCTTAACCCTAAAACTAACCTTAGCCCTTAAAACTAACCTAATAGAAACCCTAACCCTAACTCCTAACCCTAAGCCTAACCTAACCCTAACCCTAACCCTAGCCGTAACCCTAACCCTAACCCTAACCCTAGCCCTAACCCTAACCCTAACCCTAACCCTAACCTTAGCCCTAACCCTAACCCCTAACCCCTAACCGTAACGCTAACCCTAAGCCTAACCCCTAACCCCTAACCCCTAACCCTAACCATAACCCTAAACCCTAACCCTAACCCTAACCCTAACCCTAGCCCTAACCCTAGCCCTAAGTCGTACCCTAACCCTAATCCTAACCCTAACCCAACCTTAACCCTAAAACTAACCTTAGCCCTTAAAACTAACCTAATAGAAACCCTAACCCTAACTCCTAACCCTAAGCCTAACCTAACCCTAACCCTAACCCTAACCCTAACCCTAGCCCTAACCCTAACCCTAACCCTAACCCTAACCTTAGCCCTAACCCTAACCCCTAACCCCTAACCGTAACGCTAACCCTAAGCCTAACCCCTAACCCCTAACCCCTAACCCTAACCATAACCCTAAACCCTAACCCTAACCCTAACCATAACCCTAGCCCTAACCCTAGCCCTAAGTCGTACCCTAACCCTAATCCTAACCCTAACCCAACCTTAACCCTAAAACTAACCTTAGCCCTTAAAACTAACCTAATAGAAACCCTAACCCTAACTCCTAACCCTAAGCCTAACCTAACCCTAACCCTAACCCTAGCCGTAACCCTAAACCTAACCCTAACCCTAGCCCTAACCCTAACCCTAACCCTAACCCTAACCTTAGCCCTAACCCTAACCCCTAACCCCTAACCGTAACGCTAACCCTAACCCTAACCCCTAACCCCTAACCCCTAACCCTAACCATAACCCTAAACCCTAACCCTAACCCTAACCCTAACCCTAGCCCTAACCCTAGCCCTAAGTCGTACCCTAACCCTAATCCTAACCCTAACCCAACCTTAACCCTAAAACTAACCAAACTAACCTAATAGAAACCCTAACCCTAACTCCTAACCCTAAGCCTAACCTAACCCTAACCCTAACCCTAGCCGTAACCCTAACCCTAACCCTAACCCTAGCCCTAACCCTAACCCTAACCCTAACCCTAACCTTAGCCCTAACCCTAACCCCTAACCCCTAACCGTAACGCTAACCCTAAGCCTAACCCCTAACCCCTAACCCCTAACCCTAACCATAACCCTAAACCCTAACCCTAACCCTAACCCTAACCCTAGCCCTAACCCTAGCCCTAAGTCGTACCCTAACCCTAATCCTAACCCTAACCCAACCTTAACCCTAAAACTAACCTTAGCCCTTAAAACTAACCTAATAGAAACCCTAACCCTAACTCCTAACCCTAAGCCTAACCTAACCCTAACCCTAACCCTAGCCGTAACCCTAACCCTAACCCTAACCCTAGCCCTAACCCTAACCCTAACCCTAACCCTAACCTTAGCCCTAACCCTAACCCCTAACCCCTAACCGTAACGCTAACCCTAAGCCTAACCCCTAACCCCTAACCCCTAACCCTAACCATAACCCTAAACCCTAACCCTAACCCTAACCCTAACCCTAGCCCTAACCCTAGCCCTAAGTCGTACCCTAACCCTAATCCTAACCCTAACCCAACCTTAACCCTAAAACTAACCTTAGCCCTTAAAACTAACCTAATAGAAACCCTAACCCTAACTCCTAACCCTAAGCCTAACCTAACCCTAACCCTAACCCTAGCCGTAACCCTAACCCTAACCCTAACCCTAGCCCTAACCCTAACCCTAACCCTAACCCTAACCTTAGCCCTAACCCTAACCCCTAACCCCTAACCGTAACGCTAACCCTAAGCCTAACCCCTAACCCCTAACCCCTAACCCTAACCATAACCCTAAACCCTAACCCTAACCCTAACCCTAACCCTAGCCCTAACCCTAGCCCTAAGTCGTACCCTAACCCTAATCCTAACCCTAACCCAACCTTAACCCTAAAACTAACCTTAGCCCTTAAAACTAACCTAATAGAAACCCTTACCCTAACTCCTAACCCTAAGCCTAACCTAACCCTAACCCTAACCCTAGCCGTAACCCTAACCCTAACCCTAACCCTAGCCCTAACCCTAACCCTAACCTTAGCCCTAACCCTAACCCCTAACCCCTAACCGTAACGCTAACCCTAAGCCTAACCCCTAACCCCTAACCCCTAACCCTAACCATAACCCTAAACCCTAACCCTAACCCTAACCCTAACCCTAGCCCTAACCCTAGCCCTAAGTCGTACCCTAACCCTAATCCTAACCCTAACCCAACCTTAACCCTAAAACTAACCTTAGCCCTTAAAACTAACCTAATAGAAACCCTAACCCTAACTCCTAACCCTAAGCCTAACCTAACCCTAACCCTAACCCTAGCCGTAACCCTAACCCTAACCCTAACCCTAGCCCTAACCCTAACCCTAACCCTAACCTTAGCCCTAACCCTAACCCCTAACCCCTAACCGTAACGCTAACCCTAAGCCTAACCCCTAACCCCTAACCCCTAACCCTAACCATAACCCTAAACCCTAACCCTAACCCTAACCCTAACCCTAGCCCTAACCCTAGCCCTAAGTCGTACCCTAACCCTAATCCTAACCCTAACCCAACCTTAACCCTAAAACTAACCTTAGCCCTTAAAACTAACCTAATAGAAACCCTAACCCTAACTCCTAACCCGAAGCCTAACCTAACCCTAACCCTAACCCTAGCCGTAACCCTAACCCTAACCCTAACCCTAACCCTAACCTTAGCCCTAACCCTAACCCCTAACCCCTAACCGTAACGCTAACCCTAAGCCTAACCCCTAACCCCTAACCCCTAACCCTAACCATAACCCTAAACCCTAACCCTAACCCTAACCCTAGCCCTAACCCTAGCCCTAAGTCGTACCCTAACCCTAATCCTAACCCTAACCCAACCTTAACCCTAAAACTAACCTTAGCCCTTAAAACTAACCTAATAGAAACCCTAACCCTAACCCTAACCCTAGCCGTAACCCTAACCCTAACCCTAACCCTAGCCCTAACCCTAACCCTAACCCTAACCCTAACCTTAGCCCTAACCCTAACCCCTAACCCCTAACCGTAACGCCCTAACGCCTAACCCCTAACCCCTAACCCCTAACCCTAACCATAACCCTAAACCCTAACCCTAACCCTAACCCTAACCCTAGCCCTAACCCTAGCCTAAGTCGTACCCTAACCCTAATCCTAACCCTAACCCAACCTTAACCCTAAAACTAACCTTAGCCCTTAAAACTAACCTAATAGAAACCCTAACCCTAACTCCTAACCCTAAGCCTAACCTAACCCTAACCCTAACCCTAGCCGTAACCCTAACCCTAACCCTAACCCTAGCCCTAACCCTAACCCTAACCCTAACCCTAACCTTAGCCCTAACCCTAACCCCTAACCCCTAACCGTAACGCTAACCCTAAGCCTAACCCCTAACCCCTAACCCCTAACCCTAACCATAACCCTAAACCCTAACCCTAACCCTAACCCTAACCCTAGACCTAACCCTAGCCCTAAGTCGTACCCTAACCCTAATCCTAACCCTAACCCAACCTTAACCCTAAAACTAACCTTAGCCCTTAAAACTAACCTAATAGAAACCCTAACCCTAACTCCTAACCCTAAGCCTAACCTAACCCTAACCCTAACCCTAGCCGTAACCCTAACCCTAACCCTAACCCTAGCCCTAACCCTAACCCTAACCCTAACCCTAACCTTAGCCCTAACCCTAACCCCTAACCCCTAACCGTAACGCTAACCCTAAGCCTAACCCCTAACCCCTAACCCCTAACCCTAACCATAACCCTAAACCCTAACCCTAACCCTAACCCTAACCCTAGCCCTAACCCTAGCCCTAAGTCGTACCCTAACCCTAATCCTAACCCTAACCCAACCTTAACCCTAAAACTAACCTTAGCCCTTAAAACTAACCTAATAGAAACCCTAACCCTAACTCCTAACCCTAAGCCTAACCTAACCCTAACCCTAACCCTAGCCGTAACCCTAACCCTAACCCTAACCCTAGCCCTAACCCTAACCCTAACCCTAACCCTAACCCTAACCTTAGCCCTAACCCTAACCCCTAACCCCTAACCGTAACGCTAACCCTAAGCCTAACCCCTAACCCCTAACCCCTAACCCTAACCCTAACCCTAAACCCTAACCCTAACCCTAACCCTAACCCTAGCCCTAACCCTAGCCCTAAGTCGTACCCTAACCCTAATCCTAACCCTAACCCAACCTTAACCCTAAAACTAACCTTAGCCCTTAAAACTAACCTAATAGAAACCCTAACCCTAACTCCTAACCCTAAGCCTAACCTAACCCTAACCCTAACCCTAGCCGTAACCCTAACCCTAACCCTAACCCTAGCGCTAACCCTAACCCTAACCCTAACCCTAACCTTAGCCCTAACCCTAACCCCTAACCCCTAACCGTAACGCTAACCCTAAGCCTAACCCCTAACCCCTAACCCCTAACCCTAACCATAACCCTAAACCCTAACCCTAACCCTAACCCTAACCCTAGCCCTAACCCTAGCCCTAAGTCGTACCCTAACCCTAATCCTAACCCTAACCCAACCTTAACCCTAAAACTAACCTTAGCCCTTAAAACTAACCTAATAGAAACCCTAACCCTAACTCCTAACCCTAAGCCTAACCTAACCCTAACCCTAACCCTAGCCGTAACCCTAACCCTAACCCTAACCCTTAGCCCTAACCCTAACCCCTAACCCCTAACCGTAACGCTAACCCTAAGCCTAACCCCTAACCCCTAACCCCTAACCCTAACCATAACCCTAAACCCTAACCCTAACCCTAACCCTAACCCTAGCCCTAACCCTAGCCCTAAGTCGTACCCTAACCCTAATCCTAACCCTAACCCAACCTTAACCCTAAAACTAACCTTAGCCCTTAAAACTAACCTAATAGAAACCCTAACCCTAACTCCTAACCCTAAGCCTAACCTAACCCTAACCCTAACCCTAGCCGTAACCCTAACCCTAACCTAACCCTAGCCCTAACCCTAACCCTAACCCTAACCTTAGCCCTAACCCTAACCCCTAACCCCTAACCGTAACGCTAACCCTAAGCCTAACCCCTAACCCCTAACCCCTAACCCTAACCATAACCCTAAACCCTAACCCTAACCCTAACCCTAACCCTAGCCCTAACCCTAGCCCTAAGTCGTACCCTAACCCTAATCCTAACCCTAACCCAACCTTAACCCTAAAACTAACCTTAGCCCTTAAAACTAACCTAATAGAAACCCTAACCCTAACTCCTAACCCTAAGCCTAACCTAACCCTAACCCTAACCCTAGCCGTAACCCTAACCCTAACCCTAACCCTAGCGCTAACCCTAACCCTAACCCTAACCCTAACCTTAGCCCTAACCCTAACCCCTAACCCCTAACCGTAACGCTAACCCTAAGCCTAACCCCTAACCCCTAACCCCTAACCCTAACCATAACCCTAAACCCTAACCCTAACCCTAACCCTAACCCTAGCCCTAACCCTAGCCCTAAGTCGTACCCTAACCCTAATCCTAACCCTAACCCAACCTTAACCCTAAAACTAACCTTAGCCCTTAAAACTAACCTAATAGAAACCCTAACCCTAACTCCTAACCCTAAGCCTAACCTAACCCTAACCCTAACCCTAGCCGTAACCCTAACCCTAACCCTAACCCTAGCCCTAACCCTAACCCTAACCTTAGCCCTAACCCTAACCCCTAACCCCTAACCGTAACGCTAACCCTAAGCCTAACCCCTAACCCCTAACCCCTAACCCTAACCATAACCCTAAACCCTAACCCTAACCCTAACCCTAACCCTAGCCCTAACCCTAGCCCTAAGTCGTACCCTAACCCTAATCCTAACCCTAACCCAACCTTAACCCTAAAACTAACCTTAGCCCTTAAAACTAACCTAATAGAAACCCTAACCCTAACTCCTAACCCTAAGCCTAACCTAACCCTAACCCTAACCCTAGCCGTAACCCTAACCCTAACCCTAACCCTAGCCCTAACCCTAACCCTAACCTTAGCACTAACCCTAACCCCTAACCCCTAACCGTAACGCTAACCCTAAGCCTAACCCCTAACCCCTAACCCTAACCATAACCCTAAACCCTAACCCTAACCCTAACCCTAACCCTAGCCCTAACCCTAGCCCTAAGTCGTACCCTAACCCTAATCCTAACCCTAACCCAACCTTAACCCTAAAACTAACCTTAGCCCTTAAAACTAACCTAATAGAAACCCTAACCCTAACTCCTAACCCTAAGCCTAACCTAACCCTAACCCTAACCCTAGCCGTAACCCTAACCCTAACCCTAACCCTAGCCCTAACCCTAACCCTAACCCTAACCCTAACCTTAGCCCTAACCCTAACCCCTAACCCCTAACCGTAACGCTAACCCTAAGCCTAACCCCTAACCCCTAACCCCTAACCCTAACCATAACCCTAAACCCTAACCCTAACCCTAACCCTAACCCTAGCCCTAACCCTAGCCCTAAGTCGTACCCTAACCCTAATCCTAACCCTAACCCAACCTTAACCCTAAAACTAACCTTAGCCCTTAAAACTAACCTAATAGAAACCCTAACCCTAACTCCTAACCCTAAGCCTAACCTAACCCTAACCCTAACCCTAGCCGTAACCCTAACCCTAACCCTAACCCTAGCCCTAACCCTAACCCTAACCCTAACCCTAACCTTAGCCCTAACCCTAACCCCTAACCCCTAACCGTAACGCTAACCCTAAGCCTAACCCCTAACCCCTAACCCCTAACCCTAACCATAACCCTAAACCCTAACCCTAACCCTAACCCTAACCCTAGCCCTAACCCTAGCCCTAAGTCGTACCCTAACCCTAATCCTAACCCTAACCCAACCTTAACCCTAAAACTAACCTTAGCCCTTAAAACTAACCTAATAGAAACCCTAACCCTAACTCCTAACCCTAAGCCTAACCTAACCCTAACCCTAACCCTAGCCGTAACCCTAACCCTAACCCTAACCCTAGCCCTAACCCTAACCCTAACCCTAACCCTAACCTTAGCCCTAACCCTAACCCCTAACCCCTAACCGTAACGCTAACCCTAAGCCTAACCCCTAACCCCTAACCCCTAACCCTAACCATAACCCTAAACCCTAACCCTAACCCTAACCCTAACCCTAGCCCTAACCCTAGCCCTAAGTCGTACCCTAACCCTAATCCTAACCCTAACCCAACCTTAACCCTAAAACTAACCTTAGCCCTTAAAACTAACCTAATAGAAACCCTAACCCTAACTCCTAACCCTAAGCCTAACCTAACCCTAACCCTAACCCTAGCCGTAACCCTAACCCTAACCCTAACCCTAACCCTAGCCCTAACCCTAACCCTAACCCTAACCCTAACCTTAGCCCTAACCCTAACCCCTAACCCCTAACCGTAACGCTAACCCTAAGCCTAACCCCTAACCCCTAACCCCTAACCCTAACCATAACCCTAAACCCTAACCCTAACCCTAACCCTAACCCTAGCCCTAACCCTAGCCCTAAGTCGTACCCTAACCCTAATCCTAACCCTAACCCAACCTTAACCCTAAAACTAACCTTAGCCCTTAAAACTAACCTAATAGAAACCCTAACCCTAACTCCTAACCCTAAGCCTAACCTAACCCTAACCCTAACCCTAGCCGTAACCCTAACCCTAACCCTAACCCTAGCCCTAACCCTAACCCTAACCCTAACCCTAACCTTAGCCCTAACCCTAACCCCTAACCCCTAACCGTAACGCTAACCCTAAGCCTAACCCCTAACCCCTAACCCCTAACCCTAACCATAACCCTAAACCCTAACCCTAACCCTAACCCTAACCCTAGCCCTAACCCTAGCCCTAAGTCGTACCCTAACCCTAATCCTAACCCTAACCCAACCTTAACCCTAAAACTAACCTTAGCCCTTAAAACTAACCTAATAGAAACCCTAACCCTAACTCCTAACCCTAAGCCTAACCTAACCCTAACCCTAACCCTAGCCGTAACCCTAACCCTAACCCTAACCCTAGCCCTAACCCTAACCCTAACCCTAACCCTAACCTTAGCCCTAACCCTAACCCCTAACCCCTAACCGTAACGCTAACCCTAAGCCTAACCCCTAACCCCTAACCCCTAACCCTAACCATAACCCTAAACCCTAACCCTAACCCTAACCCTAACCCTAGCCCTAACCCTAGCCCTAAGTCGTACCCTAACCCTAATCCTAACCCTAACCCAACCTTAACCCTAAAACTAACCTTAGCCCTTAAAACTAACCTAATAGAAACCCTAACCCTAACTCCTAACCCTAAGCCTAACCTAACCCTAACCCTAACCCTAGCCGTAACCCTAACCCTAACCCTAACCCTAGCCCTAACCCTAACCCTAACCCTAACCCTAACCTTAGCCCTAACCCTAACCCCTAACCCCTAACCGTAACGCTAACCCTAAGCCTAACCCCTAACCCCTAACCCCTAACCCTAACCATAACCCTAAACCCTAACCCTAACCCTAACCCTAACCCTAGCCCTAACCCTAGCCCTAAGTCGTACCCTAACCCTAATCCTAACCCTAACCCAACCTTAACCCTAAAACTAACCTTAGCCCTTAAAACTAACCTAATAGAAACCCTAACCCTAACTCCTAACCCTAAGCCTAACCTAACCCTAACCCTAACCCTAGCCGTAACCCTAACCCTAACCCTAACCCTAGCCCTAACCCTAACCCTAACCCTAACCCTAACCTTAGCCCTAACCCTAACCCCTAACCCCTAACCGTAACGCTAACCCTAAGCCTAACCCCTAACCCCTAACCCCTAACCCTAACCATAACCCTAAACCCTAACCCTAACCCTAACCCTAACCCTAGCCCTAACCCTAGCCCTAAGTCGTACCCTAACCCTAATCCTAACCCTAACCCAACCTTAACCCTAAAACTAACCTTAGCCCTTAAAACTAACCTAATAGAAACCCTAACCCTAACTCCTAACCCTAAGCCTAACCTAACCCTAACCCTAACCCTAGCCGTAACCCTAACCCTAACCCTAACCGCCCTAACCCTAACCCTAACCCTAACCCTAACCTTAGCCCTAACCCTAACCCCTAACCCCTAACCGTAACGCTAACCCTAAGCCTAACCCCTAACCCCTAACCCCTAACCCTAACCATAACCCTAAACCCTAACCCTAACCCTAACCCTAACCCTAGCCCTAACCCTAGCCCTAAGTCGTACCCTAACCCTAATCCTAACCCTAACCCAACCTTAACCCTAAAACTAACCTTAGCCCTTAAAACTAACCTAATAGAAACCCTAACCCTAACTCCTAACCCTAAGCCTAACCTAACCCTAACCCTAACCCTAGCCGTAACCCTAACCCTAACCCTAACCCTAGCCCTAACCCTAACCCTAACCCTAACCCTAACCTTAGCCCTAACCCTAACCCCTAACCCCTAACCGTAACGCTAACCCTAAGCCTAACCCCTAACCCCTAACCCCTAACCCTAACCATAACCCTAAACCCTAACCCTAACCCTAACCCTAACCCTAGCCCTAACCCTAGCCCTAAGTCGTACCCTAACCCTAATCCTAACCCTAACCCAACCTTAACCCTAAAACTAACCTTAGCCCTTAAAACTAACCTAATAGAAACCCTAACCCTAACTCCTAACCCTAAGCCTAACCTAACCCTAACCCTAACCCTAGCCGTAACCCTAACCCTAACCCTAACCCTAGCCCTAACCCTAACCCTAACCCTAACCCTAACCTTAGCCCTAACCCTAACCCCTAACCCCTAACCGTAACGCTAACCCTAAGCCTAACCCCTAACCCCTAACCCCTAACCCTAACCATAACCCTAAACCCTAACCCTAACCCTAACCCTAACCCTAGCCCTAACCCTAGCCCTAAGTCGTACCCTAACCCTAATCCTAACCCTAACCCAACCTTAACCCTAAAACTAACCTTAGCCCTTAAAACTAACCTAATAGAAACCCTAACCCTAACTCCTAACCCTAAGCCTAACCTAACCCTAACCCTAACCCTAGCCGTAACCCTAACCCTAACCCTAACCCTAGCCCTAACCCTAACCCTAACCCTAACCCTAACCTTAGCCCTAACCCTAACCCCTAACCCCTAACCGTAACGCTAACCCTAAGCCTAACCCCTAACCCCTAACCCCTAACCCTAACCATAACCCTAAACCCTAACCCTAACCCTAACCCTAACCCTAGCCCTAACCCTAGCCCTAAGTCGTACCCTAACCCTAATCCTAACCCTAACCCAACCTTAACCCTAAAACTAACCTTAGCCCTTAAAACTAACCTAATAGAAACCCTAACCCTAACTCCTAACCCTAAGCCTAACCTAACCCTAACCCTAACCCTAGCCGTAACCCTAACCCTAACCCTAACCCTAGCCCTAACCCTAACCCTAACCCTAACCCTAACCTTAGCCCTAACCCTAACCCCTAACCCCTAACCGTAACGCTAACCCTAAGCCTAACCCCTAACCCCTAACCCCTAACCCTAACCATAACCCTAAACCCTAACCCTAACCCTAACCCTAACCCTAGCCCTAACCCTAGCCCTAAGTCGTACCCTAACCCTAATCCTAACCCTAACCCAACCTTAACCCTAAAACTAACCTTAGCCCTTAAAACTAACCTAATAGAAACCCTAACCCTAACTCCTAACCCTAAGCCTAACCTAACCCTAACCCTAACCCTAGCCGTAACCCTAACCCTAACCCTAACCCTAGCCCTAACCCTAACCCTAACCCTAACCCTAACCTTAGCCCTAACCCTAACCCCTAACCCCTAACCGTAACGCTAACCCTAAGCCTAACCCCTAACCCCTAACCCCTAACCCTAACCATAACCCTAAACCCTAACCCTAACCCTAACCCTAACCCTAGCCCTAACCCTAGCCCTAAGTCGTACCCTAACCCTAATCCTAACCCTAACCCAACCTTAACCCTAAAACTAACCTTAGCCCTTAAAACTAACCTAATAGAAACCCTAACCCTAACTCCTAACCCTAAGCCTAACCTAACCCTAACCCTAACCCTAGCCGTAACCCTAACCCTAACCCTAACCCTAGCCCTAACCCTAACCCTAACCCTAACCCTAACCTTAGCCCTAACCCTAACCCCTAACCCCTAACCGTAACGCTAACCCTAAGCCTAACCCCTAACCCCTAACCCCTAACCCTAACCATAACCCTAAACCCTAACCCTAACCCTAACCCTAACCCTAGCCCTAACCCTAGCCCTAAGTCGTACCCTAACCCTAATCCTAACCCTAACCCAACCTTAACCCTAAAACTAACCTTAGCCCTTAAAACTAACCTAATAGAAACCCTAACCCTAACTCCTAACCCTAAGCCTAACCTAACCCTAACCCTAACCCTAGCCGTAACCCTAACCCTAACCCTAACCCTAGCCCTAACCCTAACCCTAACCCTAACCCTAACCTTAGCCCTAACCCTAACCCCTAACCCCTAACCGTAACGCTAACCCTAAGCCTAACCCCTAACCCCTAACCCCTAACCCTAACCATAACCCTAAACCCTAACCCTAACCCTAACCCTAACCCTAGCCCTAACCCTAGCCCTAAGTCGTACCCTAACCCTAATCCTAACCCTAACCCAACCTTAACCCTAAAACTAACCTTAGCCCTTAAAACTAACCTAATAGAAACCCTAACCCTAACTCCTAACCCTAAGCCTAACCTAACCCTAACCCTAACCCTAGCCGTAACCCTAACCCTAACCCTAACCCTAGCCCTAACCCTAACCCTAACCCTAACCCTAACCTTAGCCCTAACCCTAACCCCTAACCCCTAACCGTAACGCTAACCCTAAGCCTAACCCCTAACCCCTAACCCCTAACCCTAACCATAACCCTAAACCCTAACCCTAACCCTAACCCTAACCCTAGCCCTAACCCTAGCCCTAAGTCGTACCCTAACCCTAATCCTAACCCTAACCCAACCTTAACCCTAAAACTAACCTTAGCCCTTAAAACTAACCTAATAGAAACCCTAACCCTAACTCCTAACCCTAAGCCTAACCTAACCCTAACCCTAACCCTAGCCGTAACCCTAACCCTAACCCTAACCCTAGCCCTAACCCTAACCCTAACCCTAACCCTAACCTTAGCCCTAACCCTAACCCCTAACCCCTAACCGTAACGCTAACCCTAAGCCTAACCCCTAACCCCTAACCCCTAACCCTAACCATAACCCTAAACCCTAACCCTAACCCTAACCCTAACCCTAGCCCTAACCCTAGCCCTAAGTCGTACCCTAACCCTAATCCTAACCCTAACCCAACCTTAACCCTAAAACTAACCTTAGCCCTTAAAACTAACCTAATAGAAACCCTAACCCTAACTCCTAACCCTAAGCCTAACCTAACCCTAACCCTAACCCTAGCCGTAACCCTAACCCTAACCCTAACCCTAGCCCTAACCCTAACCCTAACCCTAACCCTAACCTTAGCCCTAACCCTAACCCCTAACCCCTAACCGTAACGCTAACCCTAAGCCTAACCCCTAACCCCTAACCCCTAACCCTAACCATAACCCTAAACCCTAACCCTAACCCTAACCCTAACCCTAGCCCTAACCCTAGCCCTAAGTCGTACCCTAACCCTAATCCTAACCCTAACCCAACCTTAACCCTAAAACTAACCTTAGCCCTTAAAACTAACCTAATAGAAACCCTAACCCTAACTCCTAACCCTAAGCCTAACCTAACCCTAACCCTAACCCTAGCCGTAACCCTAACCCTAACCCTAACCCTAGCCCTAACCCTAACCCTAACCCTAACCCTAACCTTAGCCCTAACCCTAACCCCTAACCCCTAACCGTAACGCTAACCCTAAGCCTAACCCCTAACCCCTAACCCCTAACCCTAACCATAACCCTAAACCCTAACCCTAACCCTAACCCTAACCCTAGCCCTAACCCTAGCCCTAAGTCGTACCCTAACCCTAATCCTAACCCTAACCCAACCTTAACCCTAAAACTAACCTTAGCCCTTAAAACTAACCTAATAGAAACCCTAACCCTAACTCCTAACCCTAAGCCTAACCTAACCCTAACCCTAACCCTAGCCGTAACCCTAACCCTAACCCTAACCCTAGCCCTAACCCTAACCCTAACCCTAACCCTAACCTTAGCCCTAACCCTAACCCCTAACCCCTAACCGTAACGCTAACCCTAAGCCTAACCCCTAACCCCTAACCCCTAACCCTAACCATAACCCTAAACCCTAACCCTAACCCTAACCCTAACCCTAGCCCTAACCCTAGCCCTAAGTCGTACCCTAACCCTAATCCTAACCCTAACCCAACCTTAACCCTAAAACTAACCTTAGCCCTTAAAACTAACCTAATAGAAACCCTAACCCTAACTCCTAACCCTAAGCCTAACCTAACCCTAACCCTAACCCTAGCCGTAACCCTAACCCTAACCCTAACCCTAGCCCTAACCCTAACCCTAACCCTAACCCTAACCTTAGCCCTAACCCTAACCCCTAACCCCTAACCGTAACGCTAACCCTAAGCCTAACCCCTAACCCCTAACCCCTAACCCTAACCATAACCCTAAACCCTAACCCTAACCCTAACCCTAACCCTAGCCCTAACCCTAGCCCTAAGTCGTACCCTAACCCTAATCCTAACCCTAACCCAACCTTAACCCTAAAACTAACCTTAGCCCTTAAAACTAACCTAATAGAAACCCTAACCCTAACTCCTAACCCTAAGCCTAACCTAACCCTAACCCTAACCCTAGCCGTAACCCTAACCCTAACCCTAACCCTAGCCCTAACCCTAACCCTAACCCTAACCCTAACCTTAGCCCTAACCCTAACCCCTAACCCCTAACCGTAACGCTAACCCTAAGCCTAACCCCTAACCCCTAACCCCTAACCCTAACCATAACCCTAAACCCTAACCCTAACCCTAACCCTAACCCTAGCCCTAACCCTAGCCCTAAGTCGTACCCTAACCCTAATCCTAACCCTAACCCAACCTTAACCCTAAAACTAACCTTAGCCCTTAAAACTAACCTAATAGAAACCCTAACCCTAACTCCTAACCCTAAGCCTAACCTAACCCTAACCCTAACCCTAGCCGTAACCCTAACCCTAACCCTAGCCCTAACCCTAACCCCTAACCTTAGCCCTAACCCTAACCCCTAACCCCTAACCGTAACGCTAACCCTAAGCCTAACCCCTAACCCCTAACCCCTAACCCTAACCATAACCCTAAACCCTAACCCTAACCCTAACCCTAACCCTAGCCCTAACCCTAGCCCTAAGTCGTACCCTAACCCTAATCCTAACCCTAACCCAACCTTAACCCTAAAACTAACCTTAGCCCTTAAAACTAACCTAATAGAAACCCTAACCCTAACTCCTAACCCTAAGCCTAACCTAACCCTAACCCTAACCCTAGCCGTAACCCTAACCCTAACCCTAACCCTAGCCCTAACCCTAACCCTAACCCTAACCCTAACCTTAGCCCTAACCCTAACCCCTAACCCCTAACCGTAACGCTAACCCTAAGCCTAACCCCTAACCCCTAACCCCTAACCCTAACCATAACCCTAAACCCTAACCCTAACCCTAACCCTAACCCTAGCCCTAACCCTAGCCCTAAGTCGTACCCTAACCCTAATCCTAACCCTAACCCAACCTTAACCCTAAAACTAACCTTAGCCCTTAAAACTAACCTAATAGAAACCCTAACCCTAACTCCTAACCCTAAGCCTAACCTAACCCTAACCCTAACCCTAGCCGTAACCCTAACCCTAACCCTAACCCTAGCCCTAACCCTAACCCTAACCCTAACCCTAACCTTAGCCCTAACCCTAACCCCTAACCCCTAACCGTAACGCTAACCCTAAGCCTAACCCCTAACCCCTAACCCCTAACCCTAACCATAACCCTAAACCCTAACCCTAACCCTAACCCTAACCCTAGCCCTAACCCTAGCCCTAAGTCGTACCCTAACCCTAATCCTAACCCTAACCCAACCTTAACCCTAAAACTAACCTTAGCCCTTAAAACTAACCTAATAGAAACCCTAACCCTAACTCCTAACCCTAAGCCTAACCTAACCCTAACCCTAACCCTAGCCGTAACCCTAACCCTAACCCTAACCCTAGCCCTAACCCTAACCCTAACCCTAACCCTAACCTTAGCCCTAACCCTAACCCCTAACCCCTAACCGTAACGCTAACCCTAAGCCTAACCCCTAACCCCTAACCCCTAACCCTAACCATAACCCTAAACCCTAACCCTAACCCTAACCCTAACCCTAGCCCTAACCCTAGCCCTAAGTCGTACCCTAACCCTAATCCTAACCCTAACCCAACCTTAACCCTAAAACTAACCTTAGCCCTTAAAACTAACCTAATAGAAACCCTAACCCTAACTCCTAACCCTAAGCCTAACCTAACCCTAACCCTAACCCTAGCCGTAACCCTAACCCTAACCCTAACCCTAGCCCTAACCCTAACCCTAACCCTAACCCTAACCTTAGCCCTAACCCTAACCCCTAACCCCTAACCGTAACGCTAACCCTAAGCCTAACCCCTAACCCCTAACCCCTAACCCTAACCATAACCCTAAACCCTAACCCTAACCCTAACCCTAACCCTAGCCCTAACCCTAGCCCTAAGTCGTACCCTAACCCTAATCCTAACCCTAACCCAACCTTAACCCTAAAACTAACCTTAGCCCTTAAAACTAACCTAATAGAAACCCTAACCCTAACTCCTAACCCTAAGCCTAACCTAACCCTAACCCTAACCCTAGCCGTAACCCTAACCCTAACCCTAACCCTAGCCCTAACCCTAACCCTAACCCTAACCCTAACCTTAGCCCTAACCCTAACCCCTAACCCCTAACCGTAACGCTAACCCTAAGCCTAACCCCTAACCCCTAACCCCTAACCCTAACCATAACCCTAAACCCTAACCCTAACCCTAACCCTAACCCTAGCCCTAACCCTAGCCCTAAGTCGTACCCTAACCCTAATCCTAACCCTAACCCAACCTTAACCCTAAAACTAACCTTAGCCCTTAAAACTAACCTAATAGAAACCCTAACCCTAACTCCTAACCCTAAGCCTAACCTAACCCTAACCCTAACCCTAGCCGTAACCCTAACCCTAACCCTAACCCTAGCCCTAACCCTAACCCTAACCCTAACCCTAACCTTAGCCCTAACCCTAACCCCTAACCCCTAACCGTAACGCTAACCCTAAGCCTAACCCCTAACCCCTAACCCCTAACCCTAACCATAACCCTAAACCCTAACCCTAACCCTAACCCTAACCCTAGCCCTAACCCTAGCCCTAAGTCGTACCCTAACCCTAATCCTAACCCTAACCCAACCTTAACCCTAAAACTAACCTTAGCCCTTAAAACTAACCTAATAGAAACCCTAACCCTAACTCCTAACCCTAAGCCTAACCTAACCCTAACCCTAACCCTAGCCGTAACCCTAACCCTAACCCTAACCCTAGCCCTAACCCTAACCCTAACCCTAACCCTAACCTTAGCCCTAACCCTAACCCCTAACCCCTAACCGTAACGCTAACCCTAAGCCTAACCCCTAACCCCTAACCCCTAACCCTAACCATAACCCTAAACCCTAACCCTAACCCTAACCCTAACCCTAGCCCTAACCCTAGCCCTAAGTCGTACCCTAACCCTAATCCTAACCCTAACCCAACCTTAACCCTAAAACTAACCTTAGCCCTTAAAACTAACCTAATAGAAACCCTAACCCTAACTCCTAACCCTAAGCCTAACCTAACCCTAACCCTAACCCTAGCCGTAACCCTAACCCTAACCCTAACCCTAGCCCTAACCCTAACCCTAACCCTAACCCTAACCTTAGCCCTAACCCTAACCCCTAACCCCTAACCGTAACGCTAACCCTAAGCCTAACCCCTAACCCCTAACCCCTAACCCTAACCATAACCCTAAACCCTAACCCTAACCCTAACCCTAACCCTAGCCCTAACCCTAGCCCTAAGTCGTACCCTAACCCTAATCCTAACCCTAACCCAACCTTAACCCTAAAACTAACCTTAGCCCTTAAAACTAACCTAATAGAAACCCTAACCCTAACTCCTAACCCTAAGCCTAACCTAACCCTAACCCTAACCCTAGCCGTAACCCTAACCCTAACCCTAACCCTAGCCCTAACCCTAACCCTAACCCTAACCCTAACCTTAGCCCTAACCCTAACCCCTAACCCCTAACCGTAACGCTAACCCTAAGCCTAACCCCTAACCCCTAACCCCTAACCCTAACCATAACCCTAAACCCTAACCCTAACCCTAACCCTAACCCTAGCCCTAACCCTAGCCCTAAGTCGTACCCTAACCCTAATCCTAACCCTAACCCAACCTTAACCCTAAAACTAACCTTAGCCCTTAAAACTAACCTAATAGAAACCCTAACCCTAACTCCTAACCCTAAGCCTAACCTAACCCTAACCCTAACCCTAGCCGTAACCCTAACCCTAACCCTAACCCTAGCCCTAACCCTAACCCTAACCCTAACCCTAACCTTAGCCCTAACCCTAACCCCTAACCCCTAACCGTAACGCTAACCCTAAGCCTAACCCCTAACCCCTAACCCCTAACCCTAACCATAACCCTAAACCCTAACCCTAACCCTAACCCTAACCCTAGCCCTAACCCTAGCCCTAAGTCGTACCCTAACCCTAATCCTAACCCTAACCCAACCTTAACCCTAAAACTAACCTTAGCCCTTAAAACTAACCTAATAGAAACCCTAACCCTAACTCCTAACCCTAAGCCTAACCTAACCCTAACCCTAACCCTAGCCGTAACCCTAACCCTAACCCTAACCCTAGCCCTAACCCTAACCCTAACCCTAACCCTAACCTTAGCCCTAACCCTAACCCCTAACCCCTAACCGTAACGCTAACCCTAAGCCTAACCCCTAACCCCTAACCCCTAACCCTAACCATAACCCTAAACCCTAACCCTAACCCTAACCCTAACCCTAGCCCTAACCCTAGCCCTAAGTCGTACCCTAACCCTAATCCTAACCCTAACCCAACCTTAACCCTAAAACTAACCTTAGCCCTTAAAACTAACCTAATAGAAACCCTAACCCTAACTCCTAACCCTAAGCCTAACCTAACCCTAACCCTAACCCTAGCCGTAACCCTAACCCTAACCCTAACCCTAGCCCTAACCCTAACCCTAACCCTAACCCTAACCTTAGCCCTAACCCTAACCCCTAACCCCTAACCGTAACGCTAACCCTAAGCCTAACCCCTAACCCCTAACCCCTAACCCTAACCATAACCCTAAACCCTAACCCTAACCCTAACCCTAACCCTAGCCCTAACCCTAGCCCTAAGTCGTACCCTAACCCTAATCCTAACCCTAACCCAACCTTAACCCTAAAACTAACCTTAGCCCTTAAAACTAACCTAATAGAAACCCTAACCCTAACTCCTAACCCTAAGCCTAACCTAACCCTAACCCTAACCCTAGCCGTAACCCTAACCCTAACCCTAACCCTAGCCCTAACCCTAACCCTAACCCTAACCCTAACCTTAGCCCTAACCCTAACCCCTAACCCCTAACCGTAACGCTAACCCTAAGCCTAACCCCTAACCCCTAACCCCTAACCCTAACCATAACCCTAAACCCTAACCCTAACCCTAACCCTAACCCTAGCCCTAACCCTAGCCCTAAGTCGTACCCTAACCCTAATCCTAACCCTAACCCAACCTTAACCCTAAAACTAACCTTAGCCCTTAAAACTAACCTAATAGAAACCCTAACCCTAACTCCTAACCCTAAGCCTAACCTAACCCTAACCCTAACCCTAGCCGTAACCCTAACCCTAACCCTAACCCTAGCCCTAACCCTAACCCTAACCCTAACCCTAACCTTAGCCCTAACCCTAACCCCTAACCCCTAACCGTAACGCTAACCCTAAGCCTAACCCCTAACCCCTAACCCCTAACCCTAACCATAACCCTAAACCCTAACCCTAACCCTAACCCTAACCCTAGCCCTAACCCTAGCCCTAAGTCGTACCCTAACCCTAATCCTAACCCTAACCCAACCTTAACCCTAAAACTAACCTTAGCCCTTAAAACTAACCTAATAGAAACCCTAACCCTAACTCCTAACCCTAAGCCTAACCTAACCCTAACCCTAACCCTAGCCGTAACCCTAACCCTAACCCTAACCCTAGCCCTAACCCTAACCCTAACCCTAACCCTAACCTTAGCCCTAACCCTAACCCCTAACCCCTAACCGTAACGCTAACCCTAAGCCTAACCCCTAACCCCTAACCCCTAACCCTAACCATAACCCTAAACCCTAACCCTAACCCTAACCCTAACCCTAGCCCTAACCCTAGCCCTAAGTCGTACCCTAACCCTAATCCTAACCCTAACCCAACCTTAACCCTAAAACTAACCTTAGCCCTTAAAACTAACCTAATAGAAACCCTAACCCTAAGCCTAACCTAACCCTAACCCTAACCCTAGCCGTAACCCTAACCCTAACCCTAACCCTAGCCCTAACCCTAACCCTAACCCTAACCCTAACCTTAGCCCTAACCCTAACCCCTAACCCCTAACCGTAACGCTAACCCTAAGCCTAACCCCTAACCCCTAACCCCTAACCCTAACCATAACCCTAAACCCTAACCCTAACCCTAACCCTAACCCTAGCCCTAACCCTAGCCCTAAGTCGTACCCTAACCCTAATCCTAACCCTAACCCAACCTTAACCCTAAAACTAACCTTAGCCCTTAAAACTAACCTAATAGAAACCCTAACCCTAACTCCTAACCCTAAGCCTAACCTAACCCTAACCCTAACCCTAGCCGTAACCCTAACCCTAACCCTAACCCTAGCCCTAACCCTAACCCTAACCCTAACCCTAACCTTAGCCCTAACCCTAACCCCTAACCCCTAACCGTAACGCTAACCCTAAGCCTAACCCCTAACCCCTAACCCCTAACCCTAACCATAACCCTAAACCCTAACCCTAACCCTAACCCTAACCCTAGCCCTAACCCTAGCCCTAAGTCGTACCCTAACCCTAATCCTAACCCTAACCCAACCTTAACCCTAAAACTAACCTTAGCCCTTAAAACTAACCTAATAGAAACCCTAACCCTAACTCCTAACCCTAAGCCTAACCTAACCCTAACCCTAACCCTAGCCGTAACCCTAACCCTAACCCTAACCCTAGCCCTAACCCTAACCCTAACCCTAACCCTAACCTTAGCCCTAACCCTAACCCCTAACCCCTAACCGTAACGCTAACCCTAAGCCTAACCCCTAACCCCTAACCCCTAACCCTAACCATAACCCTAAACCCTAACCCTAACCCTAACCCTAACCCTAGCCCTAACCCTAGCCCTAAGTCGTACCCTAACCCTAATCCTAACCCTAACCCAACCTTAACCCTAAAACTAACCTTAGCCCTTAAAACTAACCTAATAGAAACCCTAACCCTAACTCCTAACCCTAAGCCTAACCTAACCCTAACCCTAACCCTAGCCGTAACCCTAACCCTAACCCTAACCCTAGCCCTAACCCTAACCCTAACCCTAACCCTAACCTTAGCCCTAACCCTAACCCCTAACCCCTAACCGTAACGCTAACCCTAAGCCTAACCCCTAACCCCTAACCCCTAACCCTAACCATAACCCTAAACCCTAACCCTAACCCTAACCCTAACCCTAGCCCTAACCCTAGCCCTAAGTCGTACCCTAACCCTAATCCTAACCCTAACCCAACCTTAACCCTAAAACTAACCTTAGCCCTTAAAACTAACCTAATAGAAACCCTAACCCTAACTCCTAACCCTAAGCCTAACCTAACCCTAACCCTAACCCTAGCCGTAACCCTAACCCTAACCCTAACCCTAGCCCTAACCCTAACCCTAACCCTAACCCTAACCTTAGCCCTAACCCTAACCCCTAACCCCTAACCGTAACGCTAACCCTAAGCCTAACCCCTAACCCCTAACCCCTAACCCTAACCATAACCCTAAACCCTAACCCTAACCCTAACCCTAACCCTAGCCCTAACCCTAGCCCTAAGTCGTACCCTAACCCTAATCCTAACCCTAACCCAACCTTAACCCTAAAACTAACCTTAGCCCTTAAAACTAACCTAATAGAAACCCTAACCCTAACTCCTAACCCTAAGCCTAACCTAACCCTAACCCTAACCCTAGCCGTAACCCTAACCCTAACCCTAACCCTAGCCCTAACCCTAACCCTAACCCTAACCCTAACCTTAGCCCTAACCCTAACCCCTAACCCCTAACCGTAACGCTAACCCTAAGCCTAACCCCTAACCCCTAACCCCTAACCCTAACCATAACCCTAAACCCTAACCCTAACCCTAACCCTAACCCTAGCCCTAACCCTAGCCCTAAGTCGTACCCTAACCCTAATCCTAACCCTAACCCAACCTTAACCCTAAAACTAACCTTAGCCCTTAAAACTAACCTAATAGAAACCCTAACCCTAACTCCTAACCCTAAGCCTAACCTAACCCTAACCCTAACCCTAGCCGTAACCCTAACCCTAACCCTAACCCTAGCCCTAACCCTAACCCTAACCCTAACCCTAACCTTAGCCCTAACCCTAACCCCTAACCCCTAACCGTAACGCTAACCCTAAGCCTAACCCCTAACCCCTAACCCCTAACCCTAACCATAACCCTAAACCCTAACCCTAACCCTAACCCTAACCCTAGCCCTAACCCTAGCCCTAAGTCGTACCCTAACCCTAATCCTAACCCTAACCCAACCTTAACCCTAAAACTAACCTTAGCCCTTAAAACTAACCTAATAGAAACCCTAACCCTAACTCCTAACCCTAAGCCTAACCTAACCCTAACCCTAACCCTAGCCGTAACCCTAACCCTAACCCTAACCCTAGCCCTAACCCTAACCCTAACCCTAACCCTAACCTTAGCCCTAACCCTAACCCCTAACCCCTAACCGTAACGCTAACCCTAAGCCTAACCCCTAACCCCTAACCCCTAACCCTAACCATAACCCTAAACCCTAACCCTAACCCTAACCCTAACCCTAGCCCTAACCCTAGCCCTAAGTCGTACCCTAACCCTAATCCTAACCCTAACCCAACCTTAACCCTAAAACTAACCTTAGCCCTTAAAACTAACCTAATAGAAACCCTAACCCTAACTCCTAACCCTAAGCCTAACCTAACCCTAACCCTAACCCTAGCCGTAACCCTAACCCTAACCCTAACCCTAGCCCTAACCCTAACCCTAACCCTAACCCTAACCTTAGCCCTAACCCTAACCCCTAACCCCTAACCGTAACGCTAACCCTAAGCCTAACCCCTAACCCCTAACCCCTAACCCTAACCATAACCCTAAACCCTAACCCTAACCCTAACCCTAACCCTAGCCCTAACCCTAGCCCTAAGTCGTACCCTAACCCTAATCCTAACCCTAACCCAACCTTAACCCTAAAACTAACCTTAGCCCTTAAAACTAACCTAATAGAAACCCTAACCCTAACTCCTAACCCTAAGCCTAACCTAACCCTAACCCTAACCCTAGCCGTAACCCTAACCCTAACCCTAACCCTAGCCCTAACCCTAACCCTAACCCTAACCCTAACCTTAGCCCTAACCCTAACCCCTAACCCCTAACCGTAACGCTAACCCTAAGCCTAACCCCTAACCCCTAACCCCTAACCCTAACCATAACCCTAAACCCTAACCCTAACCCTAACCCTAACCCTAGCCCTAACCCTAGCCCTAAGTCGTACCCTAACCCTAATCCTAACCCTAACCCAACCTTAACCCTAAAACTAACCTTAGCCCTTAAAACTAACCTAATAGAAACCCTAACCCTAACTCCTAACCCTAAGCCTAACCTAACCCTAACCCTAACCCTAGCCGTAACCCTAACCCTAACCCTAACCCTAGCCCTAACCCTAACCCTAACCCTAACCCTAACCTTAGCCCTAACCCTAACCCCTAACCCCTAACCGTAACGCTAACCCTAAGCCTAACCCCTAACCCCTAACCCCTAACCCTAACCATAACCCTAAACCCTAACCCTAACCCTAACCCTAACCCTAGCCCTAACCCTAGCCCTAAGTCGTACCCTAACCCTAATCCTAACCCTAACCCAACCTTAACCCTAAAACTAACCTTAGCCCTTAAAACTAACCTAATAGAAACCCTAACCCTAACTCCTAACCCTAAGCCTAACCTAACCCTAACCCTAACCCTAGCCGTAACCCTAACCCTAACCCTAACCCTAGCCCTAACCCTAACCCTAACCCTAACCCTAACCTTAGCCCTAACCCTAACCCCTAACCCCTAACCGTAACGCTAACCCTAAGCCTAACCCCTAACCCCTAACCCCTAACCCTAACCATAACCCTAAACCCTAACCCTAACCCTAACCCTAACCCTAGCCCTAACCCTAGCCCTAAGTCGTACCCTAACCCTAATCCTAACCCTAACCCAACCTTAACCCTAAAACTAACCTTAGCCCTTAAAACTAACCTAATAGAAACCCTAACCCTAACTCCTAACCCTAAGCCTAACCTAACCCTAACCCTAACCCTAGCCGTAACCCTAACCCTAACCCTAACCCTAGCCCTAACCCTAACCCTAACCCTAACCCTAACCTTAGCCCTAACCCTAACCCCTAACCCCTAACCGTAACGCTAACCCTAAGCCTAACCCCTAACCCCTAACCCCTAACCCTAACCATAACCCTAAACCCTAACCCTAACCCTAACCCTAACCCTAGCCCTAACCCTAGCCCTAAGTCGTACCCTAACCCTAATCCTAACCCTAACCCAACCTTAACCCTAAAACTAACCTTAGCCCTTAAAACTAACCTAATAGAAACCCTAACCCTAACTCCTAACCCTAAGCCTAACCTAACCCTAACCCTAACCCTAGCCGTAACCCTAACCCTAACCCTAACCCTAGCCCTAACCCTAACCCTAACCCTAACCCTAACCTTAGCCCTAACCCTAACCCCTAACCCCTAACCGTAACGCTAACCCTAAGCCTAACCCCTAACCCCTAACCCCTAACCCTAACCATAACCCTAAACCCTAACCCTAACCCTAACCCTAACCCTAGCCCTAACCCTAGCCCTAAGTCGTACCCTAACCCTAATCCTAACCCTAACCCAACCTTAACCCTAAAACTAACCTTAGCCCTTAAAACTAACCTAATAGAAACCCTAACCCTAACTCCTAACCCTAAGCCTAACCTAACCCTAACCCTAACCCTAGCCGTAACCCTAACCCTAACCCTAACCCTAGCCCTAACCCTAACCCTAACCCTAACCCTAACCTTAGCCCTAACCCTAACCCCTAACCCCTAACCGTAACGCTAACCCTAAGCCTAACCCCTAACCCCTAACCCCTAACCCTAACCATAACCCTAAACCCTAACCCTAACCCTAACCCTAACCCTAGCCCTAACCCTAGCCCTAAGTCGTACCCTAACCCTAATCCTAACCCTAACCCAACCTTAACCCTAAAACTAACCTTAGCCCTTAAAACTAACCTAATAGAAACCCTAACCCTAACTCCTAACCCTAAGCCTAACCTAACCCTAACCCTAACCCTAGCCGTAACCCTAACCCTAACCCTAACCCTAGCCCTAACCCTAACCCTAACCCTAACCCTAACCTTAGCCCTAACCCTAACCCCTAACCCCTAACCGTAACGCTAACCCTAAGCCTAACCCCTAACCCCTAACCCCTAACCCTAACCATAACCCTAAACCCTAACCCTAACCCTAACCCTAACCCTAGCCCTAACCCTAGCCCTAAGTCGTACCCTAACCCTAATCCTAACCCTAACCCAACCTTAACCCTAAAACTAACCTTAGCCCTTAAAACTAACCTAATAGAAACCCTAACCCTAACTCCTAACCC
This sequence comes from Buteo buteo, assembly GCF_964188355.1. NCBI lineage: Eukaryota > Metazoa > Chordata > Aves > Accipitriformes > Accipitridae > Buteo > Buteo buteo. Next base: position 92,017 of record NW_027439287.1, read on the forward strand.
TAAGCCTAACCTAACCCTAACCCTAACCCTAGCCGTAACCCTAACCCTAACCCTAACCCTAGCCCTAACCCTAACCCTAACCCTAACCCTAACCTTAGCCCTAACCCTAACCCCTAACCCCTAACCGTAACGCTAACCCTAAGCCTAACCCCTAACCCCTAACCCCTAACCCTAACCATAACCCTAAACCCTAACCCTAACCCTAACCCTAACCCTAGCCCTAACCCTAGCCCTAAGTCGTACCCTAACCCTAATCCTAACCCTAACCCAACCTTAACCCTAAAACTAACCTTAGCCCTTAAAACTAACCTAATAGAAACCCTAACCCTAACTCCTAACCCTAAGCCTAACCTAACCCTAACCCTAACCCTAGCCGTAACCCTAACCCTAACCCTAACCCTAGCCCTAACCCTAACCCTAACCCTAACCCTAACCTTAGCCCTAACCCTAACCCCTAACCCCTAACCGTAACGCTAACCCTAAGCCTAACCCCTAACCCCTAACCCCTAACCCTAACCATAACCCTAAACCCTAACCCTAACCCTAACCCTAACCCTAGCCCTAACCCTAGCCCTAAGTCGTACCCTAACCCTAATCCTAACCCTAACCCAACCTTAACCCTAAAGCTAACCTTAGCCCTTAAAACTAACCTAATAGAAACCCTAACCCTAACTCCTAACCCTAAGCCTAACCTAACCCTAACCCTAACCCTAGCCGTAACCCTAACCCTAACCCTAACCCTAGCCCTAACCCTAACCCTAACCCTAACCCTAACCTTAGCCCTAACCCTAACCCCTAACCCCTAACCGTAACGCTAACCCTAAGCCTAACCCCTAACCCCTAACCCCTAACCCTAACCATAACCCTAAACCCTAACCCTAACCCTAACCCTAACCCTAGCCCTAACCCTAGCCCTAAGTCGTACCCTAACCCTAATCCTAACCCTAACCCAACCTTAACCCTAAAACTAACCTTAGCCCTTAAAACTAACCTAATAGAAACCCTAACCCTAACTCCTAACCCTAAGCCTAACCTAACCCTAACCCTAACCCTAGCCGTAACCCTAACCCTAACCCTAACCCTAGCCCTAACCCTAACCCTAACCCTAACCCTAACCTTAGCCCTAACCCTAACCCCTAACCCCTAACCGTAACGCTAACCCTAAGCCTAACCCCTAACCCCTAACCCCTAACCCTAACCATAACCCTAAACCCTAACCCTAACCCTAACCCTAACCCTAGCCCTAACCCTAGCCCTAAGTCGTACCCTAACCCTAATCCTAACCCTAACCCAACCTTAACCCTAAAACTAACCTTAGCCCTTAAAACTAACCTAATAGAAACCCTAACCCTAACTCCTAACCCTAAGCCTAACCTAACCCTAACCCTAACCCTAGCCGTAACCCTAACCCTAACCCTAACCCTAGCCCTAACCCTAACCCTAACCCTAACCCTAACCTTAGCCCTAACCCTAACCCCTAACCCCTAACCGTAACGCTAACCCTAAGCCTAACCCCTAACCCCTAACCCCTAACCCTAACCATAACCCTAAACCCTAACCCTAACCCTAACCCTAACCCTAGCCCTAACCCTAGCCCTAAGTCGTACCCTAACCCTAATCCTAACCCTAACCCAACCTTAACCCTAAAACTAACCTTAGCCCTTAAAACTAACCTAATAGAAACCCTAACCCTAACTCCTAACCCTAAGCCTAACCTAACCCTAACCCTAACCCTAGCCGTAACCCTAACCCTAACCCTAACCCTAGCCCTAACCCTAACCCTAACCCTAACCCTAACCTTAGCCCTAACCCTAACCCCTAACCCCTAACCGTAACGCTAACCCTAAGCCTAACCCCTAACCCCTAACCCCTAACCCTAACCATAACCCTAAACCCTAACCCTAACCCTAACCCTAACCCTAGCCCTAACCCTAGCCCTAAGTCGTACCCTAACCCTAATCCTAACCCTAACCCAACCTTAACCCTAAAACTAACCTTAGCCCTTAAAACTAACCTAATAGAAACCCTAACCCTAACTCCTAACCCTAAGCCTAACCTAACCCTAACCCTAACCCTAGCCGTAACCCTAACCCTAACCCTAACCCTAGCCCTAACCCTAACCCTAACCCTAACCCTAACCTTAGCCCTAACCCTAACCCCTAACCCCTAACCGTAACGCTAACCCTAAGCCTAACCCCTAACCCCTAACCCCTAACCCTAACCATAACCCTAAACCCTAACCCTAACCCTAACCCTAACCCTAGCCCTAACCCTAGCCCTAAGTCGTACCCTAACCCTAATCCTAACCCTAACCCAACCTTAACCCTAAAACTAACCTTAGCCCTTAAAACTAACCTAATAGAAACCCTAACCCTAACTCCTAACCCTAAGCCTAACCTAACCCTAACCCTAACCCTATCCGTAACCCTAACCCTAACCCTAACCCTAGCCCTAACCCTAACCCTAACCCTAACCCTAACCTTAGCCCTAACCCTAACCCCTAACCCCTAACCGTAACGCTAACCCTAAGCCTAACCCCTAACCCCTAACCCCTAACCCTAACCATAACCCTAAACCCTAACCCTAACCCTAACCCTAACCCTAGCCCTAACCCTAGCCCTAAGTCGTACCCTAACCCTAATCCTAACCCTAACCCAACCTTAACCCTAAAACTAACCTTAGCCCTTAAAACTAACCTAATAGAAACCCTAACCCTAACTCCTAACCCTAAGCCTAACCTAACCCTAACCCTAACCCTAGCCGTAACCCTAACCCTAACCCTAACCCTAGCCCTAACCCTAACCCTAACCCTAACCCTAACCTTAGCCCTAACCCTAACCCCTAACCCCTAACCGTAACGCTAACCCTAAGCCTAACCCCTAACCCCTAACCCCTAACCCTAACCATAACCCTAAACCCTAACCCTAACCCTAACCCTAACCCTAGCCCTAACCCTAGCCCTAAGTCGTACCCTAACCCTAATCCTAACCCTAACCCAACCTTAACCCTAAAACTAACCTTAGCCCTTAAAACTAACCTAATAGAAACCCTAACCCTAACTCCTAACCCTAAGCCTAACCTAACCCTAACCCTAACCCTAGCCGTAACCCTAACCCTAACCCTAACCCTAGCCCTAACCCTAACCCTAACCCTAACCCTAACCTTAGCCCTAACCCTAACCCCTAACCCCTAACCGTAACGCTAACCCTAAGCCTAACCCCTAACCCCTAACCCCTAACCCTAACCATAACCCTAAACCCTAACCCTAACCCTAACCCTAACCCTAGCCCTAACCCTAGCCCTAAGTCGTACCCTAACCCTAATCCTAACCCTAACCCAACCTTAACCCTAAAACTAACCTTAGCCCTTAAAACTAACCTAATAGAAACCCTAACCCTAACTCCTAACCCTAAGCCTAACCTAACCCTAACCCTAACCCTAGCCGTAACCCTAACCCTAACCCTAACCCTAGCCCTAACCCTAACCCTAACCCTAACCCTAACCTTAGCCCTAACCCTAACCCCTAACCCCTAACCGTAACGCTAACCCTAAGCCTAACCCCTAACCCCTAACCCCTAACCCTAACCATAACCCTAAACCCTAACCCTAACCCTAACCCTAACCCTAGCCCTAACCCTAGCCCTAAGTCGTACCCTAACCCTAATCCTAACCCTAACCCAACCTTAACCCTAAAACTAACCTTAGCCCTTAAAACTAACCTAATAGAAACCCTAACCCTAACTCCTAACCCTAAGCCTAACCTAACCCTAACCCTAACCCTAGCCGTAACCCTAACCCTAACCCTAACCCTAGCCCTAACCCTAACCCTAACCCTAACCCTAACCTTAGCCCTAACCCTAACCCCTAACCCCTAACCGTAACGCTAACCCTAAGCCTAACCCCTAACCCCTAACCCCTAACCCTAACCATAACCCTAAACCCTAACCCTAACCCTAACCCTAACCCTAGCCCTAACCCTAGCCCTAAGTCGTACCCTAACCCTAATCCTAACCCTAACCCAACCTTAACCCTAAAACTAACCTTAGCCCTTAAAACTAACCTAATAGAAACCCTAACCCTAACTCCTAACCCTAAGCCTAACCTAACCCTAACCCTAACCCTAGCCGTAACCCTAACCCTAACCCTAACCCTAGCCCTAACCCTAACCCTAACCCTAACCCTAACCTTAGCCCTAACCCTAACCCCTAACCCCTAACCGTAACGCTAACCCTAAGCCTAACCCCTAACCCCTAACCCCTAACCCTAACCATAACCCTAAACCCTAACCCTAACCCTAACCCTAACCCTAGCCCTAACCCTAGCCCTAAGTCGTACCCTAACCCTAATCCTAACCCTAACCCAACCTTAACCCTAAAACTAACCTTAGCCCTTAAAACTAACCTAATAGAAACCCTAACCCTAACTCCTAACCCTAAGCCTAACCTAACCCTAACCCTAACCCTAGCCGTAACCCTAACCCTAACCCTAACCCTAGCCCTAACCCTAACCCTAACCCTAACCCTAACCTTAGCCCTAACCCTAACCCCTAACCCCTAACCGTAACGCTAACCCTAAGCCTAACCCCTAACCCCTAACCCCTAACCCTAACCATAACCCTAAACCCTAACCCTAACCCTAACCCTAACCCTAGCCCTAACCCTAGCCCTAAGTCGTACCCTAACCCTAATCCTAACCCTAACCCAACCTTAACCCTAAAACTAACCTTAGCCCTTAAAACTAACCTAATAGAAACCCTAACCCTAACTCCTAACCCTAAGCCTAACCTAACCCTAACCCTAACCCTAGCCGTAACCCTAACCCTAACCCTAACCCTAGCCCTAACCCTAACCCTAACCCTAACCCTAACCTTAGCCCTAACCCTAACCCCTAACCCCTAACCGTAACGCTAACCCTAAGCCTAACCCCTAACCCCTAACCCCTAACCCTAACCATAACCCTAAACCCTAACCCTAACCCTAACCCTAACCCTAGCCCTAACCCTAGCCCTAAGTCGTACCCTAACCCTAATCCTAACCCTAACCCAACCTTAACCCTAAAACTAACCTTAGCCCTTAAAACTAACCTAATAGAAACCCTAACCCTAACTCCTAACCCTAAGCCTAACCTAACCCTAACCCTAACCCTAGCCGTAACCCTAACCCTAACCCTAACCCTAGCCCTAACCCTAACCCTAACCCTAACCCTAACCTTAGCCCTAACCCTAACCCCTAACCCCTAACCGTAACGCTAACCCTAAGCCTAACCCCTAACCCCTAACCCCTAACCCTAACCATAACCCTAAACCCTAACCCTAACCCTAACCCTAACCCTAGCCCTAACCCTAGCCCTAAGTCGTACCCTAACCCTAATCCTAACCCTAACCCAACCTTAACCCTAAAACTAACCTTAGCCCTTAAAACTAACCTAATAGAAACCCTAACCCTAACTCCTAACCCTAAGCCTAACCTAACCCTAACCCTAACCCTAGCCGTAACCCTAACCCTAACCCTAACCCTAGCCCTAACCCTAACCCTAACCCTAACCCTAACCTTAGCCCTAACCCTAACCCCTAACCCCTAACCGTAACGCTAACCCTAAGCCTAACCCCTAACCCCTAACCCCTAACCCTAACCATAACCCTAAACCCTAACCCTAACCCTAACCCTAACCCTAGCCCTAACCCTAGCCCTAAGTCGTACCCTAACCCTAATCCTAACCCTAACCCAACCTTAACCCTAAAACTAACCTTAGCCCTTAAAACTAACCTAATAGAAACCCTAACCCTAACTCCTAACCCTAAGCCTAACCTAACCCTAACCCTAACCCTAGCCGTAACCCTAACCCTAACCCTAACCCTAGCCCTAACCCTAACCCTAACCCTAACCCTAACCTTAGCCCTAACCCTAACCCCTAACCCCTAACCGTAACGCTAACCCTAAGCCTAACCCCTAACCCCTAACCCCTAACCCTAACCATAACCCTAAACCCTAACCCTAACCCTAACCCTAACCCTAGCCCTAACCCTAGCCCTAAGTCGTACCCTAACCCTAATCCTAACCCTAACCCAACCTTAACCCTAAAACTAACCTTAGCCCTTAAAACTAACCTAATAGAAACCCTAACCCTAACTCCTAACCCTAAGCCTAACCTAACCCTAACCCTAACCCTAGCCGTAACCCTAACCCTAACCCTAACCCTAGCCCTAACCCTAACCCTAACCCTAACCCTAACCTTAGCCCTAACCCTAACCCCTAACCCCTAACCGTAACGCTAACCCTAAGCCTAACCCCTAACCCCTAACCCCTAACCCTAACCATAACCCTAAACCCTAACCCTAACCCTAACCCTAACCCTAGCCCTAACCCTAGCCCTAAGTCGTACCCTAACCCTAATCCTAACCCTAACCCAACCTTAACCCTAAAACTAACCTTAGCCCTTAAAACTAACCTAATAGAAACCCTAACCCTAACTCCTAACCCTAAGCCTAACCTAACCCTAACCCTAACCCTAGCCGTAACCCTAACCCTAACCCTAACCCTAGCCCTAACCCTAACCCTAACCCTAACCCTAACCTTAGCCCTAACCCTAACCCCTAACCCCTAACCGTAACGCTAACCCTAAGCCTAACCCCTAACCCCTAACCCCTAACCCTAACCATAACCCTAAACCCTAACCCTAACCCTAACCCTAACCCTAGCCCTAACCCTAGCCCTAAGTCGTACCCTAACCCTAATCCTAACCCTAACCCAACCTTAACCCTAAAACTAACCTTAGCCCTTAAAACTAACCTAATAGAAACCCTAACCCTAACTCCTAACCCTAAGCCTAACCTAACCCTAACCCTAACCCTAGCCGTAACCCTAACCCTAACCCTAACCCTAGCCCTAACCCTAACCCTAACCCTAACCCTAACCTTAGCCCTAACCCTAACCCCTAACCCCTAACCGTAACGCTAACCCTAAGCCTAACCCCTAACCCCTAACCCCTAACCCTAACCATAACCCTAAACCCTAACCCTAACCCTAACCCTAACCCTAGCCCTAACCCTAGCCCTAAGTCGTACCCTAACCCTAATCCTAACCCTAACCCAACCTTAACCCTAAAACTAACCTTAGCCCTTAAAACTAACCTAATAGAAACCCTAACCCTAACTCCTAACCCTAAGCCTAACCTAACCCTAACCCTAACCCTAGCCGTAACCCTAACCCTAACCCTAACCCTAGCCCTAACCCTAACCCTAACCCTAACCCTAACCTTAGCCCTAACCCTAACCCCTAACCCCTAACCGTAACGCTAACCCTAAGCCTAACCCCTAACCCCTAACCCCTAACCCTAACCATAACCCTAAACCCTAACCCTAACCCTAACCCTAACCCTAGCCCTAACCCTAGCCCTAAGTCGTACCCTAACCCTAATCCTAACCCTAACCCAACCTTAACCCTAAAACTAACCTTAGCCCTTAAAACTAACCTAATAGAAACCCTAACCCTAACTCCTAACCCTAAGCCTAACCTAACCCTAACCCTAACCCTAGCCGTAACCCTAACCCTAACCCTAACCCTAGCCCTAACCCTAACCCTAACCCTAACCCTAACCTTAGCCCTAACCCTAACCCCTAACCCCTAACCGTAACGCTAACCCTAAGCCTAACCCCTAACCCCTAACCCCTAACCCTAACCATAACCCTAAACCCTAACCCTAACCCTAACCCTAACCCTAGCCCTAACCCTAGCCCTAAGTCGTACCCTAACCCTAATCCTAACCCTAACCCAACCTTAACCCTAAAACTAACCTTAGCCCTTAAAACTAACCTAATAGAAACCCTAACCCTAACTCCTAACCCTAAGCCTAACCTAACCCTAACCCTAACCCTAGCCGTAACCCTAACCCTAACCCTAACCCTAGCCCTAACCCTAACCCTAACCCTAACCCTAACCTTAGCCCTAACCCTAACCCCTAACCCCTAACCGTAACGCTAACCCTAAGCCTAACCCCTAACCCCTAACCCCTAACCCTAACCATAACCCTAAACCCTAACCCTAACCCTAACCCTAACCCTAGCCCTAACCCTAGCCCTAAGTCGTACCCTAACCCTAATCCTAACCCTAACCCAACCTTAACCCTAAAACTAACCTTAGCCCTTAAAACTAACCTAATAGAAACCCTAACCCTAACTCCTAACCCTAAGCCTAACCTAACCCTAACCCTAACCCTAGCCGTAACCCTAACCCTAACCCTAACCCTAGCCCTAACCCTAACCCTAACCCTAACCCTAACCTTAGCCCTAACCCTAACCCCTAACCCCTAACCGTAACGCTAACCCTAAGCCTAACCCCTAACCCCTAACCCCTAACCCTAACCATAACCCTAAACCCTAACCCTAACCCTAACCCTAACCCTAGCCCTAACCCTAGCCCTAAGTCGTACCCTAACCCTAATCCTAACCCTAACCCAACCTTAACCCTAAAACTAACCTTAGCCCTTAAAACTAACCTAATAGAAACCCTAACCCTAACTCCTAACCCTAAGCCTAACCTAACCCTAACCCTAACCCTAGCCGTAACCCTAACCCTAACCCTAACCCTAGCCCTAACCCTAACCCTAACCCTAACCCTAACCTTAGCCCTAACCCTAACCCCTAACCCCTAACCGTAACGCTAACCCTAAGCCTAACCCCTAACCCCTAACCCCTAACCCTAACCATAACCCTAAACCCTAACCCTAACCCTAACCCTAACCCTAGCCCTAACCCTAGCCCTAAGTCGTACCCTAACCCTAATCCTAACCCTAACCCAACCTTAACCCTAAAACTAACCTTAGCCCTTAAAACTAACCTAATAGAAACCCTAACCCTAACTCCTAACCCTAAGCCTAACCTAACCCTAACCCTAACCCTAGCCGTAACCCTAACCCTAACCCTAACCCTAGCCCTAACCCTAACCCTAACCCTAACCCTAACCTTAGCCCTAACCCTAACCCCTAACCCCTAACCGTAACGCTAACCCTAAGCCTAACCCCTAACCCCTAACCCCTAACCCTAACCATAACCCTAAACCCTAACCCTAACCCTAACCCTAACCCTAGCCCTAACCCTAGCCCTAAGTCGTACCCTAACCCTAATCCTAACCCTAACCCAACCTTAACCCTAAAACTAACCTTAGCCCTTAAAACTAACCTAATAGAAACCCTAACCCTAACTCCTAACCCTAAGCCTAACCTAACCCTAACCCTAACCCTAGCCGTAACCCTAACCCTAACCCTAACCCTAGCCCTAACCCTAACCCTAACCCTAACCCTAACCTTAGCCCTAACCCTAACCCCTAACCCCTAACCGTAACGCTAACCCTAAGCCTAACCCCTAACCCCTAACCCCTAACCCTAACCATAACCCTAAACCCTAACCCTAACCCTAACCCTAACCCTAGCCCTAACCCTAGCCCTAAGTCGTACCCTAACCCTAATCCTAACCCTAACCCAACCTTAACCCTAAAACTAACCTTAGCCCTTAAAACTAACCTAATAGAAACCCTAACCCTAACTCCTAACCCTAAGCCTAACCTAACCCTAACCCTAACCCTAGCCGTAACCCTAACCCTAACCCTAACCCTAGCCCTAACCCTAACCCTAACCCTAACCCTAACCTTAGCCCTAACCCTAACCCCTAACCCCTAACCGTAACGCTAACCCTAAGCCTAACCCCTAACCCCTAACCCCTAACCCTAACCATAACCCTAAACCCTAACCCTAACCCTAACCCTAACCCTAGCCCTAACCCTAGCCCTAAGTCGTACCCTAACCCTAATCCTAACCCTAACCCAACCTTAACCCTAAAACTAACCTTAGCCCTTAAAACTAACCTAATAGAAACCCTAACCCTAACTCCTAACCCTAAGCCTAACCTAACCCTAACCCTAACCCTAGCCGTAACCCTAACCCTAACCCTAACCCTAGCCCTAACCCTAACCCTAACCCTAACCCTAACCTTAGCCCTAACCCTAACCCCTAACCCCTAACCGTAACGCTAACCCTAAGCCTAACCCCTAACCCCTAACCCCTAACCCTAACCATAACCCTAAACCCTAACCCTAACCCTAACCCTAACCCTAGCCCTAACCCTAGCCCTAAGTCGTACCCTAACCCTAATCCTAACCCTAACCCAACCTTAACCCTAAAACTAACCTTAGCCCTTAAAACTAACCTAATAGAAACCCTAACCCTAACTCCTAACCCTAAGCCTAACCTAACCCTAACCCTAACCCTAGCCGTAACCCTAACCCTAACCCTAACCCTAGCCCTAACCCTAACCCTAACCCTAACCCTAACCTTAGCCCTAACCCTAACCCCTAACCCCTAACCGTAACGCTAACCCTAAGCCTAACCCCTAACCCCTAACCCCTAACCCTAACCATAACCCTAAACCCTAACCCTAACCCTAACCCTAACCCTAGCCCTAACCCTAGCCCTAAGTCGTACCCTAACCCTAATCCTAACCCTAACCCAACCTTAACCCTAAAACTAACCTTAGCCCTTAAAACTAACCTAATAGAAACCCTAACCCTAACTCCTAACCCTAAGCCTAACCTAACCCTAACCCTAACCCTAGCCGTAACCCTAACCCTAACCCTAACCCTAGCCCTAACCCTAACCCTAACCCTAACCCTAACCTTAGCCCTAACCCTAACCCCTAACCCCTAACCGTAACGCTAACCCTAAGCCTAACCCCTAACCCCTAACCCCTAACCCTAACCATAACCCTAAACCCTAACCCTAACCCTAACCCTAACCCTAGCCCTAACCCTAGCCCTAAGTCGTACCCTAACCCTAATCCTAACCCTAACCCAACCTTAACCCTAAAACTAACCTTAGCCCTTAAAACTAACCTAATAGAAACCCTAACCCTAACTCCTAACCCTAAGCCTAACCTAACCCTAACCCTAACCCTAGCCGTAACCCTAACCCTAACCCTAACCCTAGCCCTAACCCTAACCCTAACCCTAACCCTAACCTTAGCCCTAACCCTAACCCCTAACCCCTAACCGTAACGCTAACCCTAAGCCTAACCCCTAACCCCTAACCCCTAACCCTAACCATAACCCTAAACCCTAACCCTAACCCTAACCCTAACCCTAGCCCTAACCCTAGCCCTAAGTCGTACCCTAACCCTAATCCTAACCCTAACCCAACCTTAACCCTAAAACTAACCTTAGCCCTTAAAACTAACCTAATAGAAACCCTAACCCTAACTCCTAACCCTAAGCCTAACCTAACCCTAACCCTAACCCTAGCCGTAACCCTAACCCTAACCCTAACCCTAGCCCTAACCCTAACCCTAACCCTAACCCTAACCTTAGCCCTAACCCTAACCCCTAACCCCTAACCGTAACGCTAACCCTAAGCCTAACCCCTAACCCCTAACCCCTAACCCTAACCATAACCCTAAACCCTAACCCTAACCCTAACCCTAACCCTAGCCCTAACCCTAGCCCTAAGTCGTACCCTAACCCTAATCCTAACCCTAACCCAACCTTAACCCTAAAACTAACCTTAGCCCTTAAAACTAACCTAATAGAAACCCTAACCCTAACTCCTAACCCTAAGCCTAACCTAACCCTAACCCTAACCCTAGCCGTAACCCTAACCCTAACCCTAACCCTAGCCCTAACCCTAACCCTAACCCTAACCCTAACCTTAGCCCTAACCCTAACCCCTAACCCCTAACCGTAACGCTAACCCTAAGCCTAACCCCTAACCCCTAACCCCTAACCCTAACCATAACCCTAAACCCTAACCCTAACCCTAACCCTAACCCTAGCCCTAACCCTAGCCCTAAGTCGTACCCTAACCCTAATCCTAACCCTAACCCAACCTTAACCCTAAAACTAACCTTAGCCCTTAAAACTAACCTAATAGAAACCCTAACCCTAACTCCTAACCCTAAGCCTAACCTAACCCTAACCCTAACCCTAGCCGTAACCCTAACCCTAACCCTAACCCTAGCCCTAACCCTAACCCTAACCCTAACCCTAACCTTAGCCCTAACCCTAACCCCTAACCCCTAACCGTAACGCTAACCCTAAGCCTAACCCCTAACCCCTAACCCCTAACCCTAACCATAACCCTAAACCCTAACCCTAACCCTAACCCTACCCTAGCCCTAACCCTAGCCCTAAGTCGTACCCTAACCCTAATCCTAACCCTAACCCAACCTTAACCCTAAAACTAACCTTAGCCCTTAAAACTAACCTAATAGAAACCCTAACCCTAACTCCTAACCCTAAGCCTAACCTAACCCTAACCCTAACCCTAGCCGTAACCCTAACCCTAACCCTAACCCTAGCCCTAACCCTAACCCTAACCCTAACCCTAACCTTAGCCCTAACCCTAACCCCTAACCCCTAACCGTAACGCTAACCCTAAGCCTAACCCCTAACCCCTAACCCCTAACCCTAACCATAACCCTAAACCCTAACCCTAACCCTAACCCTAACCCTAGCCCTAACCCTAGCCCTAAGTCGTACCCTAACCCTAATCCTAACCCTAACCCAACCTTAACCCTAAAACTAACCTTAGCCCTTAAAACTAACCTAATAGAAACCCTAACCCTAACTCCTAACCCTAAGCCTAACCTAACCCTAACCCTAACCCTAGCCGTAACCCTAACCCTAACCCTAACCCTAGCCCTAACCCTAACCCTAACCCTAACCCTAACCTTAGCCCTAACCCTAACCCCTAACCCCTAACCGTAACGCTAACCCTAAGCCTAACCCCTAACCCCTAACCCCTAACCCTAACCATAACCCTAAACCCTAACCCTAACCCTAACCCTAACCCTAGCCCTAACCCTAGCCCTAAGTCGTACCCTAACCCTAATCCTAACCCTAACCCAACCTTAACCCTAAAACTAACCTTAGCCCTTAAAACTAACCTAATAGAAACCCTAACCCTAACTCCTAACCCTAAGCCTAACCTAACCCTAACCCTAACCCTAGCCGTAACCCTAACCCTAACCCTAACCCTAGCCCTAACCCTAACCCTAACCCTAACCCTAACCTTAGCCCTAACCCTAACCCCTAACCCCTAACCGTAACGCTAACCCTAAGCCTAACCCCTAACCCCTAACCCCTAACCCTAACCATAACCCTAAACCCTAACCCTAACCCTAACCCTAACCCTAGCCCTAACCCTAGCCCTAAGTCGTACCCTAACCCTAATCCTAACCCTAACCCAACCTTAACCCTAAAACTAACCTTAGCCCTTAAAACTAACCTAATAGAAACCCTAACCCTAACTCCTAACCCTAAGCCTAACCTAACCCTAACCCTAACCCTAGCCGTAACCCTAACCCTAACCCTAACCCTAGCCCTAACCCTAACCCTAACCCTAACCCTAACCTTAGCCCTAACCCTAACCCCTAACCCCTAACCGTAACGCTAACCCTAAGCCTAACCCCTAACCCCTAACCCCTAACCCTAACCATAACCCTAAACCCTAACCCTAACCCTAACCCTAACCCTAGCCCTAACCCTAGCCCTAAGTCGTACCCTAACCCTAATCCTAACCCTAACCCAACCTTAACCCTAAAACTAACCTTAGCCCTTAAAACTAACCTAATAGAAACCCTAACCCTAACTCCTAACCCTAAGCCTAACCTAACCCTAACCCTAACCCTAGCCGTAACCCTAACCCTAACCCTAACCCTAGCCCTAACCCTAACCCTAACCCTAACCCTAACCTTAGCCCTAACCCTAACCCCTAACCCCTAACCGTAACGCTAACCCTAAGCCTAACCCCTAACCCCTAACCCCTAACCCTAACCATAACCCTAAACCCTAACCCTAACCCTAACCCTAACCCTAGCCCTAACCCTAGCCCTAAGTCGTACCCTAACCCTAATCCTAACCCTAACCCAACCTTAACCCTAAAACTAACCTTAGCCCTTAAAACTAACCTAATAGAAACCCTAACCCTAACTCCTAACCCTAAGCCTAACCTAACCCTAACCCTAACCCTAGCCGTAACCCTAACCCTAACCCTAACCCTAGCCCTAACCCTAACCCTAACCCTAACCCTAACCTTAGCCCTAACCCTAACCCCTAACCCCTAACCGTAACGCTAACCCTAAGCCTAACCCCTAACCCCTAACCCCTAACCCTAACCATAACCCTAAACCCTAACCCTAACCCTAACCCTAACCCTAGCCCTAACCCTAGCCCTAAGTCGTACCCTAACCCTAATCCTAACCCTAACCCAACCTTAACCCTAAAACTAACCTTAGCCCTTAAAACTAACCTAATAGAAACCCTAACCCTAACTCCTAACCCTAAGCCTAACCTAACCCTAACCCTAACCCTAGCCGTAACCCTAACCCTAACCCTAACCCTAGCCCTAACCCTAACCCTAACCCTAACCCTAACCTTAGCCCTAACCCTAACCCCTAACCCCTAACCGTAACGCTAACCCTAAGCCTAACCCCTAACCCCTAACCCCTAACCCTAACCATAACCCTAAACCCTAACCCTAACCCTAACCCTAACCCTAGCCCTAACCCTAGCCCTAAGTCGTACCCTAACCCTAATCCTAACCCTAACCCAACCTTAACCCTAAAACTAACCTTAGCCCTTAAAACTAACCTAATAGAAACCCTAACCCTAACTCCTAACCCTAAGCCTAACCTAACCCTAACCCTAACCCTAGCCGTAACCCTAACCCTAACCCTAACCCTAGCCCTAACCCTAACCCTAACCCTAACCCTAACCTTAGCCCTAACCCTAACCCCTAACCCCTAACCGTAACGCTAACCCTAAGCCTAACCCCTAACCCCTAACCCCTAACCCTAACCATAACCCTAAACCCTAACCCTAACCCTAACCCTAACCCTAGCCCTAACCCTAGCCCTAAGTCGTACCCTAACCCTAATCCTAACCCTAACCCAACCTTAACCCTAAAACTAACCTTAGCCCTTAAAACTAACCTAATAGAAACCCTAACCCTAACTCCTAACCCTAAGCCTAACCTAACCCTAACCCTAACCCTAGCCGTAACCCTAACCCTAACCCTAACCCTAGCCCTAACCCTAACCCTAACCCTAACCCTAACCTTAGCCCTAACCCTAACCCCTAACCCCTAACCGTAACGCTAACCCTAAGCCTAACCCCTAACCCCTAACCCCTAACCCTAACCATAACCCTAAACCCTAACCCTAACCCTAACCCTAACCCTAGCCCTAACCCTAGCCCTAAGTCGTACCCTAACCCTAATCCTAACCCTAACCCAACCTTAACCCTAAAACTAACCTTAGCCCTTAAAACTAACCTAATAGAAACCCTAACCCTAACTCCTAACCCTAAGCCTAACCTAACCCTAACCCTAACCCTAGCCGTAACCCTAACCCTAACCCTAACCCTAGCCCTAACCCTAACCCTAACCCTAACCCTAACCTTAGCCCTAACCCTAACCCCTAACCCCTAACCGTAACGCTAACCCTAAGCCTAACCCCTAACCCCTAACCCCTAACCCTAACCATAACCCTAAACCCTAACCCTAACCCTAACCCTAACCCTAGCCCTAACCCTAGCCCTAAGTCGTACCCTAACCCTAATCCTAACCCTAACCCAACCTTAACCCTAAAACTAACCTTAGCCCTTAAAACTAACCTAATAGAAACCCTAACCCTAACTCCTAACCCTAAGCCTAACCTAACCCTAACCCTAACCCTAGCCGTAACCCTAACCCTAACCCTAACCCTAGCCCTAACCCTAACCCTAACCCTAACCCTAACCTTAGCCCTAACCCTAACCCCTAACCCCTAACCGTAACGCTAACCCTAAGCCTAACCCCTAACCCCTAACCCCTAACCCTAACCATAACCCTAAACCCTAACCCTAACCCTAACCCTAACCCTAGCCCTAACCCTAGCCCTAAGTCGTACCCTAACCCTAATCCTAACCCTAACCCAACCTTAACCCTAAAACTAACCTTAGCCCTTAAAACTAACCTAATAGAAACCCTAACCCTAACTCCTAACCCTAAGCCTAACCTAACCCTAACCCTAACCCTAGCCGTAACCCTAACCCTAACCCTAACCCTAGCCCTAACCCTAACCCTAACCCTAACCCTAACCTTAGCCCTAACCCTAACCCCTAACCCCTAACCGTAACGCTAACCCTAAGCCTAACCCCTAACCCCTAACCCCTAACCCTAACCATAACCCTAAACCCTAACCCTAACCCTAACCCTAACCCTAGCCCTAACCCTAGCCCTAAGTCGTACCCTAACCCTAATCCTAACCCTAACCCAACCTTAACCCTAAAACTAACCTTAGCCCTTAAAACTAACCTAATAGAAACCCTAACCCTAACTCCTAACCCTAAGCCTAACCTAACCCTAACCCTAACCCTAGCCGTAACCCTAACCCTAACCCTAACCCTAGCCCTAACCCTAACCCTAACCCTAACCCTAACCTTAGCCCTAACCCTAACCCCTAACCCCTAACCGTAACGCTAACCCTAAGCCTAACCCCTAACCCCTAACCCCTAACCCTAACCATAACCCTAAACCCTAACCCTAACCCTAACCCTAACCCTAGCCCTAACCCTAGCCCTAAGTCGTACCCTAACCCTAATCCTAACCCTAACCCAACCTTAACCCTAAAACTAACCTTAGCCCTTAAAACTAACCTAATAGAAACCCTAACCCTAACTCCTAACCCTAAGCCTAACCTAACCCTAACCCTAACCCTAGCCGTAACCCTAACCCTAACCCTAACCCTAGCCCTAACCCTAACCCTAACCCTAACCCTAACCTTAGCCCTAACCCTAACCCCTAACCCCTAACCGTAACGCTAACCCTAAGCCTAACCCCTAACCCCTAACCCCTAACCCTAACCATAACCCTAAACCCTAACCCTAACCCTAACCCTAACCCTAGCCCTAACCCTAGCCCTAAGTCGTACCCTAACCCTAATCCTAACCCTAACCCAACCTTAACCCTAAAACTAACCTTAGCCCTTAAAACTAACCTAATAGAAACCCTAACCCTAACTCCTAACCCTAAGCCTAACCTAACCCTAACCCTAACCCTAGCCGTAACCCTAACCCTAACCCTAACCCTAGCCCTAACCCTAACCCTAACCCTAACCCTAACCTTAGCCCTAACCCTAACCCCTAACCCCTAACCGTAACGCTAACCCTAAGCCTAACCCCTAACCCCTAACCCCTAACCCTAACCATAACCCTAAACCCTAACCCTAACCCTAACCCTAACCCTAGCCCTAACCCTAGCCCTAAGTCGTACCCTAACCCTAATCCTAACCCTAACCCAACCTTAACCCTAAAACTAACCTTAGCCCTTAAAACTAACCTAATAGAAACCCTAACCCTAACTCCTAACCCTAAGCCTAACCTAACCCTAACCCTAACCCTAGCCGTAACCCTAACCCTAACCCTAACCCTAGCCCTAACCCTAACCCTAACCCTAACCCTAACCTTAGCCCTAACCCTAACCCCTAACCCCTAACCGTAACGCTAACCCTAAGCCTAACCCCTAACCCCTAACCCCTAACCCTAACCATAACCCTAAACCCTAACCCTAACCCTAACCCTAACCCTAGCCCTAACCCTAGCCCTAAGTCGTACCCTAACCCTAATCCTAACCCTAACCCAACCTTAACCCTAAAACTAACCTTAGCCCTTAAAACTAACCTAATAGAAACCCTAACCCTAACTCCTAACCCTAAGCCTAACCTAACCCTAACCCTAACCCTAGCCGTAACCCTAACCCTAACCCTAACCCTAGCCCTAACCCTAACCCTAACCCTAACCCTAACCTTAGCCCTAACCCTAACCCCTAACCCCTAACCGTAACGCTAACCCTAAGCCTAACCCCTAACCCCTAACCCCTAACCCTAACCATAACCCTAAACCCTAACCCTAACCCTAACCCTAACCCTAGCCCTAACCCTAGCCCTAAGTCGTACCCTAACCCTAATCCTAACCCTAACCCAACCTTAACCCTAAAACTAACCTTAGCCATTAAAACTAACCTAATAGAAACCCTAACCCTAACTCCTAACCCTAAGCCTAACCTAACCCTAACCCTAACCCTAGCCGTAACCCTAACCCTAACCCTAACCCTAGCCCTAACCCTAACCCTAACCCTAACCCTAACCTTAGCCCTAACCCTAACCCCTAACCCCTAACCGTAACGCTAACCCTAAGCCTAACCCCTAACCCCTAACCCCTAACCCTAACCATAACCCTAAACCCTAACCCTAACCCTAACCCTAGCCCTAACCCTAGCCCTAAGTCGTACCCTAACCCTAATCCTAACCCTAACCCAACCTTAACCCTAAAACTAACCTTAGCCATTAAAACTAACCTAATAGAAACCCTAACCCTAACTCCTAACCCTAAGCCTAACCTAACCCTAACCCTAACCCTAGCCGTAACCCTAACCCTAACCCTAACCCTAACCTTAGCCCTAACCCTAACCCCTAACCCCTAACCGTAACGCTAACCCTAAGCCTAACCCCTAACCCCTAACCCCTAACCCTAACCATAACCCTAAACCCTAACCCTAACCCTAACCCTAACCCTAGCCCTAAGTCGTACCCTAACCCTAATCCTAACCCTAACCCAACCTTAACCCTAAAACTAACCTTAGCCATTAAAACTAACCTAATAGAAACCCTAACCCTAACTCCTAACCCTAAGCCTAACCTAACCCTAACCCTAACCCTAGCCGTAACCCTAGCCCTAACCCTAACCCTAACCCTAACCCTAACCTTAGCCCTAACCCTAACCCCTAACCCCTAACCGTAACGCTAACCCTAAGCCTAACCCCTAACCCCTAACCCCTAACCCTAACCATAACCCTAAACCCTAACCCTAACCCTAACCCTAACCCTAGCCCTAACCCTAGCCCTAAGTCGTACCCTAACCCTAATCCTAACCCTAACCCAACCTTAACCCTAAAACTAACCTTAGCCCTTAAAACTAACCTAATAGAAACCCTAACCCTAACTCCTAACCCTAAGCCTAACCTAACCCTAACCCTAACCCTAGCCGTAACCCTAACCCTAACCCTAACCCTAGCCCTAACCCTAACCCTAACCCTAACCCTAACCTTAGCCCTAACCCTAACCCCTAACCCCTAACCGTAACGCTAACCCTAAGCCTAACCCCTAACCCCTAACCCCTAACCCTAACCATAACCCTAAACCCTAACCCTAACCCTAACCCTAACCCTAGCCCTAACCCTAGCCCTAAGTCGTACCCTAACCCTAATCCTAACCCTAACCCAACCTTAACCCTAAAACTAACCTTAGCCCTTAAAACTAACCTAATAGAAACCCTAACCCTAACTCCTAACCCTAAGCCTAACCTAACCCTAACCCTAACCCTAGCCGTAACCCTAACCCTAACCCTAACCCTAGCCCTAACCCTAACCCTAACCCTAACCCTAACCTTAGCCCTAACCCTAACCCCTAACCCCTAACCGTAACGCTAACCCTAAGCCTAACCCCTAACCCCTAACCCCTAACCCTAACCATAACCCTAAACCCTAACCCTAACCCTAACCCTAACCCTAGCCCTAACCCTAGCCCTAAGTCGTACCCTAACCCTAATCCTAACCCTAACCCAACCTTAACCCTAAAACTAACCTTAGCCCTTAAAACTAACCTAATAGAAACCCTAACCCTAACTCCTAACCCTAAGCCTAACCTAACCCTAACCCTAACCCTAGCCGTAACCCTAACCCTAACCCTAACCCTAGCCCTAACCCTAACCCTAACCCTAACCCTAACCTTAGCCCTAACCCTAACCCCTAACCCCTAACCGTAACGCTAACCCTAAGCCTAACCCCTAACCCCTAACCCCTAACCCTAACCATAACCCTAAACCCTAACCCTAACCCTAACCCTAACCCTAGCCCTAACCCTAGCCCTAAGTCGTACCCTAACCCTAATCCTAACCCTAACCCAACCTTAACCCTAAAACTAACCTTAGCCCTTAAAACTAACCTAATAGAAACCCTAACCCTAACTCCTAACCCTAAGCCTAACCTAACCCTAACCCTAACCCTAGCCGTAACCCTAACCCTAACCCTAACCCTAGCCCTAACCCTAACCCTAACCCTAACCCTAACCTTAGCCCTAACCCTAACCCCTAACCCCTAACCGTAACGCTAACCCTAAGCCTAACCCCTAACCCCTAACCCCTAACCCTAACCATAACCCTAAACCCTAACCCTAACCCTAACCCTAACCCTAGCCCTAACCCTAGCCCTAAGTCGTACCCTAACCCTAATCCTAACCCTAACCCAACCTTAACCCTAAAACTAACCTTAGCCCTTAAAACTAACCTAATAGAAACCCTAACCCTAACTCCTAACCCTAAGCCTAACCTAACCCTAACCCTAACCCTAGCCGTAACCCTAACCCTAACCCTAACCCTAGCCCTAACCCTAACCCTAACCCTAACCCTAACCTTAGCCCTAACCCTAACCCCTAACCCCTAACCGTAACGCTAACCCTAAGCCTAACCCCTAACCCCTAACCCCTAACCCTAACCATAACCCTAAACCCTAACCCTAACCCTAACCCTAACCCTAGCCCTAACCCTAGCCCTAAGTCGTACCCTAACCCTAATCCTAACCCTAACCCAACCTTAACCCTAAAACTAACCTTAGCCCTTAAAACTAACCTAATAGAAACCCTAACCCTAACTCCTAACCCTAAGCCTAACCTAACCCTAACCCTAACCCTAGCCGTAACCCTAACCCTAACCCTAACCCTAGCCCTAACCCTAACCCTAACCCTAACCCTAACCTTAGCCCTAACCCTAACCCCTAACCCCTAACCGTAACGCTAACCCTAAGCCTAACCCCTAACCCCTAACCCCTAACCCTAACCATAACCCTAAACCCTAACCCTAACCCTAACCCTAACCCTAGCCCTAACCCTAGCCCTAAGTCGTACCCTAACCCTAATCCTAACCCTAACCCAACCTTAACCCTAAAACTAACCTTAGCCCTTAAAACTAACCTAATAGAAACCCTAACCCTAACTCCTAACCCTAAGCCTAACCTAACCCTAACCCTAACCCTAGCCGTAACCCTAACCCTAACCCTAACCCTAGCCCTAACCCTAACCCTAACCCTAACCCTAACCTTAGCCCTAACCCTAACCCCTAACCCCTAACCGTAACGCTAACCCTAAGCCTAACCCCTAACCCCTAACCCCTAACCCTAACCATAACCCTAAACCCTAACCCTAACCCTAACCCTAACCCTAGCCCTAACCCTAGCCCTAAGTCGTACCCTAACCCTAATCCTAACCCTAACCCAACCTTAACCCTAAAACTAACCTTAGCCCTTAAAACTAACCTAATAGAAACCCTAACCCTAACTCCTAACCCTAAGCCTAACCTAACCCTAACCCTAACCCTAGCCGTAACCCTAACCCTAACCCTAACCCTAGCCCTAACCCTAACCCTAACCCTAACCCTAACCTTAGCCCTAACCCTAACCCCTAACCCCTAACCGTAACGCTAACCCTAAGCCTAACCCCTAACCCCTAACCCCTAACCCTAACCATAACCCTAAACCCTAACCCTAACCCTAACCCTAACCCTAGCCCTAACCCTAGCCCTAAGTCGTACCCTAACCCTAATCCTAACCCTAACCCAACCTTAACCCTAAAACTAACCTTAGCCCTTAAAACTAACCTAATAGAAACCCTAACCCTAACTCCTAACCCTAAGCCTAACCTAACCCTAACCCTAACCCTAGCCGTAACCCTAACCCTAACCCTAACCCTAGCCCTAACCCTAACCCTAACCCTAACCCTAACCTTAGCCCTAACCCTAACCCCTAACCCCTAACCGTAACGCTAACCCTAAGCCTAACCCCTAACCCCTAACCCCTAACCCTAACCATAACCCTAAACCCTAACCCTAACCCTAACCCTAACCCTAGCCCTAACCCTAGCCCTAAGTCGTACCCTAACCCTAATCCTAACCCTAACCCAACCTTAACCCTAAAACTAACCTTAGCCCTTAAAACTAACCTAATAGAAACCCTAACCCTAACTCCTAACCCTAAGCCTAACCTAACCCTAACCCTAACCCTAGCCGTAACCCTAACCCTAACCCTAACCCTAGCCCTAACCCTAACCCTAACCCTAACCCTAACCTTAGCCCTAACCCTAACCCCTAACCCCTAACCGTAACGCTAACCCTAAGCCTAACCCCTAACCCCTAACCCCTAACCCTAACCATAACCCTAAACCCTAACCCTAACCCTAACCCTAACCCTAGCCCTAACCCTAGCCCTAAGTCGTACCCTAACCCTAATCCTAACCCTAACCCAACCTTAACCCTAAAACTAACCTTAGCCCTTAAAACTAACCTAATAGAAACCCTAACCCTAACTCCTAACCCTAAGCCTAACCTAACCCTAACCCTAACCCTAGCCGTAACCCTAACCCTAACCCTAACCCTAGCCCTAACCCTAACCCTAACCCTAACCCTAACCTTAGCCCTAACCCTAACCCCTAACCCCTAACCGTAACGCTAACCCTAAGCCTAACCCCTAACCCCTAACCCCTAACCCTAACCATAACCCTAAACCCTAACCCTAACCCTAACCCTAACCCTAGCCCTAACCCTAGCCCTAAGTCGTACCCTAACCCTAATCCTAACCCTAACCCAACCTTAACCCTAAAACTAACCTTAGCCCTTAAAACTAACCTAATAGAAACCCTAACCCTAACTCCTAACCCTAAGCCTAACCTAACCCTAACCCTAACCCTAGCCGTAACCCTAACCCTAACCCTAACCCTAGCCCTAACCCTAACCCTAACCCTAACCCTAACCTTAGCCCTAACCCTAACCCCTAACCCCTAACCGTAACGCTAACCCTAAGCCTAACCCCTAACCCCTAACCCCTAACCCTAACCATAACCCTAAACCCTAACCCTAACCCTAACCCTAACCCTAGCCCTAACCCTAGCCCTAAGTCGTACCCTAACCCTAATCCTAACCCTAACCCAACCTTAACCCTAAAACTAACCTTAGCCCTTAAAACTAACCTAATAGAAACCCTAACCCTAACTCCTAACCCTAAGCCTAACCTAACCCTAACCCTAACCCTAGCCGTAACCCTAACCCTAACCCTAACCCTAGCCCTAACCCTAACCCTAACCCTAACCCTAACCTTAGCCCTAACCCTAACCCCTAACCCCTAACCGTAACGCTAACCCTAAGCCTAACCCCTAACCCCTAACCCCTAACCCTAACCATAACCCTAAACCCTAACCCTAACCCTAACCCTAACCCTAGCCCTAACCCTAGCCCTAAGTCGTACCCTAACCCTAATCCTAACCCTAACCCAACCTTAACCCTAAAACTAACCTTAGCCCTTAAAACTAACCTAATAGAAACCCTAACCCTAACTCCTAACCCTAAGCCTAACCTAACCCTAACCCTAACCCTAGCCGTAACCCTAACCCTAACCCTAACCCTAGCCCTAACCCTAACCCTAACCCTAACCCTAACCTTAGCCCTAACCCTAACCCCTAACCCCTAACCGTAACGCTAACCCTAAGCCTAACCCCTAACCCCTAACCCCTAACCCTAACCATAACCCTAAACCCTAACCCTAACCCTAACCCTAACCCTAGCCCTAACCCTAGCCCTAAGTCGTACCCTAACCCTAATCCTAACCCTAACCCAACCTTAACCCTAAAACTAACCTTAGCCCTTAAAACTAACCTAATAGAAACCCTAACCCTAACTCCTAACCCTAAGCCTAACCTAACCCTAACCCTAACCCTAGCCGTAACCCTAACCCTAACCCTAACCCTAGCCCTAACCCTAACCCTAACCCTAACCCTAACCTTAGCCCTAACCCTAACCCCTAACCCCTAACCGTAACGCTAACCCTAAGCCTAACCCCTAACCCCTAACCCCTAACCCTAACCATAACCCTAAACCCTAACCCTAACCCTAACCCTAACCCTAGCCCTAACCCTAGCCCTAAGTCGTACCCTAACCCTAATCCTAACCCTAACCCAACCTTAACCCTAAAACTAACCTTAGCCCTTAAAACTAACCTAATAGAAACCCTAACCCTAACTCCTAACCCTAAGCCTAACCTAACCCTAACCCTAACCCTAGCCGTAACCCTAACCCTAACCCTAACCCTAGCCCTAACCCTAACCCTAACCCTAACCCTAACCTTAGCCCTAACCCTAACCCCTAACCCCTAACCGTAACGCTAACCCTAAGCCTAACCCCTAACCCCTAACCCCTAACCCTAACCATAACCCTAAACCCTAACCCTAACCCTAACCCTAACCCTAGCCCTAACCCTAGCCCTAAGTCGTACCCTAACCCTAATCCTAACCCTAACCCAACCTTAACCCTAAAACTAACCTTAGCCCTTAAAACTAACCTAATAGAAACCCTAACCCTAACTCCTAACCCTAAGCCTAACCTAACCCTAACCCTAACCCTAGCCGTAACCCTAACCCTAACCCTAACCCTAGCCCTAACCCTAACCCTAACCCTAACCCTAACCTTAGCCCTAACCCTAACCCCTAACCCCTAACCGTAACGCTAACCCTAAGCCTAACCCCTAACCCCTAACCCCTAACCCTAACCATAACCCTAAACCCTAACCCTAACCCTAACCCTAACCCTAGCCCTAACCCTAGCCCTAAGTCGTACCCTAACCCTAATCCTAACCCTAACCCAACCTTAACCCTAAAACTAACCTTAGCCCTTAAAACTAACCTAATAGAAACCCTAACCCTAACTCCTAACCCTAAGCCTAACCTAACCCTAACCCTAACCCTAGCCGTAACCCTAACCCTAACCCTAACCCTAGCCCTAACCCTAACCCTAACCCTAACCCTAACCTTAGCCCTAACCCTAACCCCTAACCCCTAACCGTAACGCTAACCCTAAGCCTAACCCCTAACCCCTAACCCCTAACCCTAACCATAACCCTAAAC
Source organism: Buteo buteo (assembly GCF_964188355.1). Taxonomy (NCBI): domain Eukaryota; kingdom Metazoa; phylum Chordata; class Aves; order Accipitriformes; family Accipitridae; genus Buteo; species Buteo buteo. The sequence goes on from NW_027439287.1 coordinate 117,032, forward strand.
CCTAACCCTAACCCTAACCCTAACCCTAGCCCTAACCCTAGCCCTAAGTCGTACCCTAACCCTAATCCTAACCCTAACCCAACCTTAACCCTAAAACTAACCTTAGCCCTTAAAACTAACCTAATAGAAACCCTAACCCTAACTCCTAACCCTAAGCCTAACCTAACCCTAACCCTAACCCTAGCCGTAACCCTAACCCTAACCCTAACCCTAGCCCTAACCCTAACCCTAACCCTAACCCTAACCTTAGCCCTAACCCTAACCCCTAACCCCTAACCGTAACGCTAACCCTAAGCCTAACCCCTAACCCCTAACCCCTAACCCTAACCATAACCCTAAACCCAACCCTAACCCTAACCCTAACCCTAGCCCTAACCCTAGCCCTAAGTCGTACCCTAACCCTAATCCTAACCCTAACCCAACCTTAACCCTAAAACTAACCTTAGCCCTTAAAACTAACCTAATAGAAACCCTAACCCTAACTCCTAACCCTAAGCCTAACCTAACCCTAACCCTAACCCTAGCCGTAACCCTAACCCTAACCCTAACCCTAGCCCTAACCCTAACCCTAACCCTAACCCTAACCTTAGCCCTAACCCTAACCCCTAACCCCTAACCGTAACGCTAACCCTAAGCCTAACCCCTAACCCCTAACCCCTAACCCTAACCATAACCCTAAACCCTAACCCTAACCCTAACCCTAACCCTAGCCCTAACCCTAGCCCTAAGTCGTACCCTAACCCTAATCCTAACCCTAACCCAACCTTAACCCTAAAACTAACCTTAGCCCTTAAAACTAACCTAATAGAAACCCTAACCCTAACTCCTAACCCTAAGCCTAACCTAACCCTAACCCTAACCCTAGCCGTAACCCTAACCCTAACCCTAACCCTAGCCCTAACCCTAACCCTAACCCTAACCCTAACCTTAGCCCTAACCCTAACCCCTAACCCCTAACCGTAACGCTAACCCTAAGCCTAACCCCTAACCCCTAACCCCTAACCCTAACCATAACCCTAAACCCTAACCCTAACCCTAACCCTAACCCTAGCCCTAACCCTAGCCCTAAGTCGTACCCTAACCCTAATCCTAACCCTAACCCAACCTTAACCCTAAAACTAACCTTAGCCCTTAAAACTAACCTAATAGAAACCCTAACCCTAACTCCTAACCCTAAGCCTAACCTAACCCTAACCCTAACCCTAGCCGTAACCCTAACCCTAACCCTAACCCTAGCCCTAACCCTAACCCTAACCCTAACCCTAACCTTAGCCCTAACCCTAACCCCTAACCCCTAACCGTAACGCTAACCCTAAGCCTAACCCCTAACCCCTAACCCCTAACCCTAACCATAACCCTAAACCCTAACCCTAACCCTAACCCTAACCCTAGCCCTAACCCTAGCCCTAAGTCGTACCCTAACCCTAATCCTAACCCTAACCCAACCTTAACCCTAAAACTAACCTTAGCCCTTAAAACTAACCTAATAGAAACCCTAACCCTAACTCCTAACCCTAAGCCTAACCTAACCCTAACCCTAACCCTAGCCGTAACCCTAACCCTAACCCTAACCCTAGCCCTAACCCTAACCCTAACCCTAACCCTAACCTTAGCCCTAACCCTAACCCCTAACCCCTAACCGTAACGCTAACCCTAAGCCTAACCCCTAACCCCTAACCCCTAACCCTAACCATAACCCTAAACCCTAACCCTAACCCTAACCCTAACCCTAGCCCTAACCCTAGCCCTAAGTCGTACCCTAACCCTAATCCTAACCCTAACCCAACCTTAACCCTAAAACTAACCTTAGCCCTTAAAACTAACCTAATAGAAACCCTAACCCTAACTCCTAACCCTAAGCCTAACCTAACCCTAACCCTAACCCTAGCCGTAACCCTAACCCTAACCCTAACCCTAGCCCTAACCCTAACCCTAACCCTAACCCTAACCTTAGCCCTAACCCTAACCCCTAACCCCTAACCGTAACGCTAACCCTAAGCCTAACCCCTAACCCCTAACCCCTAACCCTAACCATAACCCTAAACCCTAACCCTAACCCTAACCCTAACCCTAGCCCTAACCCTAGCCCTAAGTCGTACCCTAACCCTAATCCTAACCCTAACCCAACCTTAACCCTAAAACTAACCTTAGCCCTTAAAACTAACCTAATAGAAACCCTAACCCTAACTCCTAACCCTAAGCCTAACCTAACCCTAACCCTAACCCTAGCCGTAACCCTAACCCTAACCCTAACCCTAGCCCTAACCCTAACCCTAACCCTAACCCTAACCTTAGCCCTAACCCTAACCCCTAACCCCTAACCGTAACGCTAACCCTAAGCCTAACCCCTAACCCCTAACCCCTAACCCTAACCATAACCCTAAACCCTAACCCTAACCCTAACCCTAACCCTAGCCCTAACCCTAGCCCTAAGTCGTACCCTAACCCTAATCCTAACCCTAACCCAACCTTAACCCTAAAACTAACCTTAGCCCTTAAAACTAACCTAATAGAAACCCTAACCCTAACTCCTAACCCTAAGCCTAACCTAACCCTAACCCTAACCCTAGCCGTAACCCTAACCCTAACCCTAACCCTAGCCCTAACCCTAACCCTAACCCTAACCCTAACCTTAGCCCTAACCCTAACCCCTAACCCCTAACCGTAACGCTAACCCTAAGCCTAACCCCTAACCCCTAACCCCTAACCCTAACCATAACCCTAAACCCTAACCCTAACCCTAACCCTAACCCTAGCCCTAACCCTAGCCCTAAGTCGTACCCTAACCCTAATCCTAACCCTAACCCAACCTTAACCCTAAAACTAACCTTAGCCCTTAAAACTAACCTAATAGAAACCCTAACCCTAACTCCTAACCCTAAGCCTAACCTAACCCTAACCCTAACCCTAGCCGTAACCCTAACCCTAACCCTAACCCTAGCCCTAACCCTAACCCTAACCCTAACCCTAACCTTAGCCCTAACCCTAACCCCTAACCCCTAACCGTAACGCTAACCCTAAGCCTAACCCCTAACCCCTAACCCCTAACCCTAACCATAACCCTAAACCCTAACCCTAACCCTAACCCTAACCCTAGCCCTAACCCTAGCCCTAAGTCGTACCCTAACCCTAATCCTAACCCTAACCCAACCTTAACCCTAAAACTAACCTTAGCCCTTAAAACTAACCTAATAGAAACCCTAACCCTAACTCCTAACCCTAAGCCTAACCTAACCCTAACCCTAACCCTAGCCGTAACCCTAACCCTAACCCTAACCCTAGCCCTAACCCTAACCCTAACCCTAACCCTAACCTTAGCCCTAACCCTAACCCCTAACCCCTAACCGTAACGCTAACCCTAAGCCTAACCCCTAACCCCTAACCCCTAACCCTAACCATAACCCTAAACCCTAACCCTAACCCTAACCCTAACCCTAGCCCTAACCCTAGCCCTAAGTCGTACCCTAACCCTAATCCTAACCCTAACCCAACCTTAACCCTAAAACTAACCTTAGCCCTTAAAACTAACCTAATAGAAACCCTAACCCTAACTCCTAACCCTAAGCCTAACCTAACCCTAACCCTAACCCTAGCCGTAACCCTAACCCTAACCCTAACCCTAGCCCTAACCCTAACCCTAACCCTAACCCTAACCTTAGCCCTAACCCTAACCCCTAACCCCTAACCGTAACGCTAACCCTAAGCCTAACCCCTAACCCCTAACCCCTAACCCTAACCATAACCCTAAACCCTAACCCTAACCCTAACCCTAACCCTAGCCCTAACCCTAGCCCTAAGTCGTACCCTAACCCTAATCCTAACCCTAACCCAACCTTAACCCTAAAACTAACCTTAGCCCTTAAAACTAACCTAATAGAAACCCTAACCCTAACTCCTAACCCTAAGCCTAACCTAACCCTAACCCTAACCCTAGCCGTAACCCTAACCCTAACCCTAACCCTAGCCCTAACCCTAACCCTAACCCTAACCCTAACCTTAGCCCTAACCCTAACCCCTAACCCCTAACCGTAACGCTAACCCTAAGCCTAACCCCTAACCCCTAACCCCTAACCCTAACCATAACCCTAAACCCTAACCCTAACCCTAACCCTAACCCTAGCCCTAACCCTAGCCCTAAGTCGTACCCTAACCCTAATCCTAACCCTAACCCAACCTTAACCCTAAAACTAACCTTAGCCCTTAAAACTAACCTAATAGAAACCCTAACCCTAACTCCTAACCCTAAGCCTAACCTAACCCTAACCCTAACCCTAGCCGTAACCCTAACCCTAACCCTAACCCTAGCCCTAACCCTAACCCTAACCCTAACCCTAACCTTAGCCCTAACCCTAACCCCTAACCCCTAACCGTAACGCTAACCCTAAGCCTAACCCCTAACCCCTAACCCCTAACCCTAACCATAACCCTAAACCCTAACCCTAACCCTAACCCTAACCCTAGCCCTAACCCTAGCCCTAAGTCGTACCCTAACCCTAATCCTAACCCTAACCCAACCTTAACCCTAAAACTAACCTTAGCCCTTAAAACTAACCTAATAGAAACCCTAACCCTAACTCCTAACCCTAAGCCTAACCTAACCCTAACCCTAACCCTAGCCGTAACCCTAACCCTAACCCTAACCCTAGCCCTAACCCTAACCCTAACCCTAACCCTAACCTTAGCCCTAACCCTAACCCCTAACCCCTAACCGTAACGCTAACCCTAAGCCTAACCCCTAACCCCTAACCCCTAACCCTAACCATAACCCTAAACCCTAACCCTAACCCTAACCCTAACCCTAGCCCTAACCCTAGCCCTAAGTCGTACCCTAACCCTAATCCTAACCCTAACCCAACCTTAACCCTAAAACTAACCTTAGCCCTTAAAACTAACCTAATAGAAACCCTAACCCTAACTCCTAACCCTAAGCCTAACCTAACCCTAACCCTAACCCTAGCCGTAACCCTAACCCTAACCCTAACCCTAGCCCTAACCCTAACCCTAACCCTAACCCTAACCTTAGCCCTAACCCTAACCCCTAACCCCTAACCGTAACGCTAACCCTAAGCCTAACCCCTAACCCCTAACCCCTAACCCTAACCATAACCCTAAACCCTAACCCTAACCCTAACCCTAACCCTAGCCCTAACCCTAGCCCTAAGTCGTACCCTAACCCTAATCCTAACCCTAACCCAACCTTAACCCTAAAACTAACCTTAGCCCTTAAAACTAACCTAATAGAAACCCTAACCCTAACTCCTAACCCTAAGCCTAACCTAACCCTAACCCTAACCCTAGCCGTAACCCTAACCCTAACCCTAACCCTAGCCCTAACCCTAACCCTAACCCTAACCCTAACCTTAGCCCTAACCCTAACCCCTAACCCCTAACCGTAACGCTAACCCTAAGCCTAACCCCTAACCCCTAACCCCTAACCCTAACCATAACCCTAAACCCTAACCCTAACCCTAACCCTAACCCTAGCCCTAACCCTAGCCCTAAGTCGTACCCTAACCCTAATCCTAACCCTAACCCAACCTTAACCCTAAAACTAACCTTAGCCCTTAAAACTAACCTAATAGAAACCCTAACCCTAACTCCTAACCCTAAGCCTAACCTAACCCTAACCCTAACCCTAGCCGTAACCCTAACCCTAACCCTAACCCTAACCCTAACCCTAACCCTAGCCCTAACCCTAGCCCTAAGTCGTACCCTAACCCTAATCCTAACCCTAACCCAACCTTAACCCTAAAACTAACCTTAGCCCTTAAAACTAACCTAATAGAAACCCTAACCCTAACTCCTAACCCTAAGCCTAACCTAACCCTAACCCTAACCCTAGCCGTAACCCTAACCCTAACCCTAACCCTAGCCCTAACCCTAACCCTAACCCTAACCCTAACCTTAGCCCTAACCCTAACCCCTAACCCCTAACCGTAACGCTAACCCTAAGCCTAACCCCTAACCCCTAACCCCTAACCCTAACCATAACCCTAAACCCTAACCCTAACCCTAACCCTAACCCTAGCCCTAACCCTAGCCCTAAGTCGTACCCTAACCCTAATCCTAACCCTAACCCAACCTTAACCCTAAAACTAACCTTAGCCCTTAAAACTAACCTAATAGAAACCCTAACCCTAACTCCTAACCCTAAGCCTAACCTAACCCTAACCCTAACCCTAGCCGTAACCCTAACCCTAACCCTAACCCTAGCCCTAACCCTAACCCTAACCCTAACCCTAACCTTAGCCCTAACCCTAACCCCTAACCCCTAACCGTAACGCTAACCCTAAGCCTAACCCCTAACCCCTAACCCCTAACCCTAACCATAACCCTAAACCCTAACCCTAACCCTAACCCTAACCCTAGCCCTAACCCTAGCCCTAAGTCGTACCCTAACCCTAATCCTAACCCTAACCCAACCTTAACCCTAAAACTAACCTTAGCCCTTAAAACTAACCTAATAGAAACCCTAACCCTAACTCCTAACCCTAAGCCTAACCTAACCCTAACCCTAACCCTAGCCGTAACCCTAACCCTAACCCTAACCCTAGCCCTAACCCTAACCCTAACCCTAACCCTAACCTTAGCCCTAACCCTAACCCCTAACCCCTAACCGTAACGCTAACCCTAAGCCTAACCCCTAACCCCTAACCCCTAACCCTAACCATAACCCTAAACCCTAACCCTAACCCTAACCCTAACCCTAGCCCTAACCCTAGCCCTAAGTCGTACCCTAACCCTAATCCTAACCCTAACCCAACCTTAACCCTAAAACTAACCTTAGCCCTTAAAACTAACCTAATAGAAACCCTAACCCTAACTCCTAACCCTAAGCCTAACCTAACCCTAACCCTAACCCTAGCCGTAACCCTAACCCTAACCCTAACCCTAGCCCTAACCCTAACCCTAACCCTAACCCTAACCTTAGCCCTAACCCTAACCCCTAACCCCTAACCGTAACGCTAACCCTAAGCCTAACCCCTAACCCCTAACCCCTAACCCTAACCATAACCCTAAACCCTAACCCTAACCCTAACCCTAACCCTAGCCCTAACCCTAGCCCTAAGTCGTACCCTAACCCTAATCCTAACCCTAACCCAACCTTAACCCTAAAACTAACCTTAGCCCTTAAAACTAACCTAATAGAAACCCTAACCCTAACTCCTAACCCTAAGCCTAACCTAACCCTAACCCTAACCCTAGCCGTAACCCTAACCCTAACCCTAACCCTAGCCCTAACCCTAACCCTAACCCTAACCCTAACCTTAGCCCTAACCCTAACCCCTAACCCCTAACCGTAACGCTAACCCTAAGCCTAACCCCTAACCCCTAACCCCTAACCCTAACCATAACCCTAAACCCTAACCCTAACCCTAACCCTAACCCTAGCCCTAACCCTAGCCCTAAGTCGTACCCTAACCCTAATCCTAACCCTAACCCAACCTTAACCCTAAAACTAACCTTAGCCCTTAAAACTAACCTAATAGAAACCCTAACCCTAACTCCTAACCCTAAGCCTAACCTAACCCTAACCCTAACCCTAGCCGTAACCCTAACCCTAACCCTAACCCTAGCCCTAACCCTAACCCTAACCCTAACCCTAACCTTAGCCCTAACCCTAACCCCTAACCCCTAACCGTAACGCTAACCCTAAGCCTAACCCCTAACCCCTAACCCCTAACCCTAACCATAACCCTAAACCCTAACCCTAACCCTAACCCTAACCCTAGCCCTAACCCTAGCCCTAAGTCGTACCCTAACCCTAATCCTAACCCTAACCCAACCTTAACCCTAAAACTAACCTTAGCCCTTAAAACTAACCTAATAGAAACCCTAACCCTAACTCCTAACCCTAAGCCTAACCTAACCCTAACCCTAACCCTAGCCGTAACCCTAACCCTAACCCTAACCCTAGCCCTAACCCTAACCCTAACCCTAACCCTAACCTTAGCCCTAACCCTAACCCCTAACCCCTAACCGTAACGCTAACCCTAAGCCTAACCCCTAACCCCTAACCCCTAACCCTAACCATAACCCTAAACCCTAACCCTAACCCTAACCCTAACCCTAGCCCTAACCCTAGCCCTAAGTCGTACCCTAACCCTAATCCTAACCCTAACCCAACCTTAACCCTAAAACTAACCTTAGCCCTTAAAACTAACCTAATAGAAACCCTAACCCTAACTCCTAACCCTAAGCCTAACCTAACCCTAACCCTAACCCTAGCCGTAACCCTAACCCTAACCCTAACCCTAGCCCTAACCCTAACCCTAACCCTAACCCTAACCTTAGCCCTAACCCTAACCCCTAACCCCTAACCGTAACGCTAACCCTAAGCCTAACCCCTAACCCCTAACCCCTAACCCTAACCATAACCCTAAACCCTAACCCTAACCCTAACCCTAACCCTAGCCCTAACCCTAGCCCTAAGTCGTACCCTAACCCTAATCCTAACCCTAACCCAACCTTAACCCTAAAACTAACCTTAGCCCTTAAAACTAACCTAATAGAAACCCTAACCCTAACTCCTAACCCTAAGCCTAACCTAACCCTAACCCTAACCCTAGCCGTAACCCTAACCCTAACCCTAACCCTAGCCCTAACCCTAACCCTAACCCTAACCCTAACCTTAGCCCTAACCCTAACCCCTAACCCCTAACCGTAACGCTAACCCTAAGCCTAACCCCTAACCCCTAACCCCTAACCCTAACCATAACCCTAAACCCTAACCCTAACCCTAACCCTAACCCTAGCCCTAACCCTAGCCCTAAGTCGTACCCTAACCCTAATCCTAACCCTAACCCAACCTTAACCCTAAAACTAACCTTAGCCCTTAAAACTAACCTAATAGAAACCCTAACCCTAACTCCTAACCCTAAGCCTAACCTAACCCTAACCCTAACCCTAGCCGTAACCCTAACCCTAACCCTAACCCTAGCCCTAACCCTAACCCTAACCCTAACCCTAACCTTAGCCCTAACCCTAACCCCTAACCCCTAACCGTAACGCTAACCCTAAGCCTAACCCCTAACCCCTAACCCCTAACCCTAACCATAACCCTAAACCCTAACCCTAACCCTAACCCTAACCCTAGCCCTAACCCTAGCCCTAAGTCGTACCCTAACCCTAATCCTAACCCTAACCCAACCTTAACCCTAAAACTAACCTTAGCCCTTAAAACTAACCTAATAGAAACCCTAACCCTAACTCCTAACCCTAAGCCTAACCTAACCCTAACCCTAACCCTAGCCGTAACCCTAACCCTAACCCTAACCCTAGCCCTAACCCTAACCCTAACCCTAACCCTAACCTTAGCCCTAACCCTAACCCCTAACCCCTAACCGTAACGCTAACCCTAAGCCTAACCCCTAACCCCTAACCCCTAACCCTAACCATAACCCTAAACCCTAACCCTAACCCTAACCCTAACCCTAGCCCTAACCCTAGCCCTAAGTCGTACCCTAACCCTAATCCTAACCCTAACCCAACCTTAACCCTAAAACTAACCTTAGCCCTTAAAACTAACCTAATAGAAACCCTAACCCTAACTCCTAACCCTAAGCCTAACCTAACCCTAACCCTAACCCTAGCCGTAACCCTAACCCTAACCCTAACCCTAGCCCTAACCCTAACCCTAACCCTAACCCTAACCTTAGCCCTAACCCTAACCCCTAACCCCTAACCGTAACGCTAACCCTAAGCCTAACCCCTAACCCCTAACCCCTAACCCTAACCATAACCCTAAACCCTAACCCTAACCCTAACCCTAACCCTAGCCCTAACCCTAGCCCTAAGTCGTACCCTAACCCTAATCCTAACCCTAACCCAACCTTAACCCTAAAACTAACCTTAGCCCTTAAAACTAACCTAATAGAAACCCTAACCCTAACTCCTAACCCTAAGCCTAACCTAACCCTAACCCTAACCCTAGCCGTAACCCTAACCCTAACCCTAACCCTAGCCCTAACCCTAACCCTAACCCTAACCCTAACCTTAGCCCTAACCCTAACCCCTAACCCCTAACCGTAACGCTAACCCTAAGCCTAACCCCTAACCCCTAACCCCTAACCCTAACCATAACCCTAAACCCTAACCCTAACCCTAACCCTAACCCTAGCCCTAACCCTAGCCCTAAGTCGTACCCTAACCCTAATCCTAACCCTAACCCAACCTTAACCCTAAAACTAACCTTAGCCCTTAAAACTAACCTAATAGAAACCCTAACCCTAACTCCTAACCCTAAGCCTAACCTAACCCTAACCCTAACCCTAGCCGTAACCCTAACCCTAACCCTAACCCTAGCCCTAACCCTAACCCTAACCCTAACCCTAACCTTAGCCCTAACCCTAACCCCTAACCCCTAACCGTAACGCTAACCCTAAGCCTAACCCTAACCCTAACCTTAGCCCTAACCCTAACCCCTAACCCCTAACCGTAACGCTAACCCTAAGCCTAACCCCTAACCCCTAACCCCTAACCCTAACCATAACCCTAAACCCTAACCCTAACCCTAACCCTAACCCTAGCCCTAACCCTAGCCCTAAGTCGTACCCTAACCCTAATCCTAACCCTAACCCAACCTTAACCCTAAAACTAACCTTAGCCCTTAAAACTAACCTAATAGAAACCCTAACCCTAACTCCTAACCCTAAGCCTAACCTAACCCTAACCCTAACCCTAGCCGTAACCCTAACCCTAACCCTAACCCTAGCCCTAACCCTAACCCTAACCCTAACCCTAACCTTAGCCCTAACCCTAACCCCTAACCCCTAACCGTAACGCTAACCCTAAGCCTAACCCCTAACCCCTAACCCCTAACCCTAACCATAACCCTAAACCCTAACCCTAACCCTAACCCTAACCCTAGCCCTAACCCTAGCCCTAAGTCGTACCCTAACCCTAATCCTAACCCTAACCCAACCTTAACCCTAAAACTAACCTTAGCCCTTAAAACTAACCTAATAGAAACCCTAACCCTAACTCCTAACCCTAAGCCTAACCTAACCCTAACCCTAACCCTAGCCGTAACCCTAACCCTAACCCTAACCCTAGCCCTAACCCTAACCCTAACCCTAACCCTAACCTTAGCCCTAACCCTAACCCCTAACCCCTAACCGTAACGCTAACCCTAAGCCTAACCCCTAACCCCTAACCCCTAACCCTAACCATAACCCTAAACCCTAACCCTAACCCTAACCCTAACCCTAGCCCTAACCCTAGCCCTAAGTCGTACCCTAACCCTAATCCTAACCCTAACCCAACCTTAACCCTAAAACTAACCTTAGCCCTTAAAACTAACCTAATAGAAACCCTAACCCTAACTCCTAACCCTAAGCCTAACCTAACCCTAACCCTAACCCTAGCCGTAACCCTAACCCTAACCCTAACCCTAGCCCTAACCCTAACCCTAACCCTAACCCTAACCTTAGCCCTAACCCTAACCCCTAACCCCTAACCGTAACGCTAACCCTAAGCCTAACCCCTAACCCCTAACCCCTAACCCTAACCATAACCCTAAACCCTAACCCTAACCCTAACCCTAACCCTAGCCCTAACCCTAGCCCTAAGTCGTACCCTAACCCTAATCCTAACCCTAACCCAACCTTAACCCTAAAACTAACCTTAGCCCTTAAAACTAACCTAATAGAAACCCTAACCCTAACTCCTAACCCTAAGCCTAACCTAACCCTAACCCTAACCCTAGCCGTAACCCTAACCCTAACCCTAACCCTAGCCCTAACCCTAACCCTAACCCTAACCCTAACCTTAGCCCTAACCCTAACCCCTAACCCCTAACCGTAACGCTAACCCTAAGCCTAACCCCTAACCCCTAACCCCTAACCCTAACCATAACCCTAAACCCTAACCCTAACCCTAACCCTAACCCTAGCCCTAACCCTAGCCCTAAGTCGTACCCTAACCCTAATCCTAACCCTAACCCAACCTTAACCCTAAAACTAACCTTAGCCCTTAAAACTAACCTAATAGAAACCCTAACCCTAACTCCTAACCCTAAGCCTAACCTAACCCTAACCCTAACCCTAGCCGTAACCCTAACCCTAACCCTAACCCTAGCCCTAACCCTAACCCTAACCCTAACCCTAACCTTAGCCCTAACCCTAACCCCTAACCCCTAACCGTAACGCTAACCCTAAGCCTAACCCCTAACCCCTAACCCCTAACCCTAACCATAACCCTAAACCCTAACCCTAACCCTAACCCTAACCCTAGCCCTAACCCTAGCCCTAAGTCGTACCCTAACCCTAATCCTAACCCTAACCCAACCTTAACCCTAAAACTAACCTTAGCCCTTAAAACTAACCTAATAGAAACCCTAACCCTAACTCCTAACCCTAAGCCTAACCTAACCCTAACCCTAACCCTAGCCGTAACCCTAACCCTAACCCTAACCCTAGCCCTAACCCTAACCCTAACCCTAACCCTAACCTTAGCCCTAACCCTAACCCCTAACCCCTAACCGTAACGCTAACCCTAAGCCTAACCCCTAACCCCTAACCCCTAACCCTAACCATAACCCTAAACCCTAACCCTAACCCTAACCCTAACCCTAGCCCTAACCCTAGCCCTAAGTCGTACCCTAACCCTAATCCTAACCCTAACCCAACCTTAACCCTAAAACTAACCTTAGCCCTTAAAACTAACCTAATAGAAACCCTAACCCTAACTCCTAACCCTAAGCCTAACCTAACCCTAACCCTAACCCTAGCCGTAACCCTAACCCTAACCCTAACCCTAGCCCTAACCCTAACCCTAACCCTAACCCTAACCTTAGCCCTAACCCTAACCCCTAACCCCTAACCGTAACGCTAACCCTAAGCCTAACCCCTAACCCCTAACCCCTAACCCTAACCATAACCCTAAACCCTAACCCTAACCCTAACCCTAACCCTAGCCCTAACCCTAGCCCTAAGTCGTACCCTAACCCTAATCCTAACCCTAACCCAACCTTAACCCTAAAACTAACCTTAGCCCTTAAAACTAACCTAATAGAAACCCTAACCCTAACTCCTAACCCTAAGCCTAACCTAACCCTAACCCTAACCCTAGCCGTAACCCTAACCCTAACCCTAACCCTAGCCCTAACCCTAACCCTAACCCTAACCCTAACCTTAGCCCTAACCCTAACCCCTAACCCCTAACCGTAACGCTAACCCTAAGCCTAACCCCTAACCCCTAACCCCTAACCCTAACCATAACCCTAAACCCTAACCCTAACCCTAACCCTAACCCTAGCCCTAACCCTAGCCCTAAGTCGTACCCTAACCCTAATCCTAACCCTAACCCAACCTTAACCCTAAAACTAACCTTAGCCCTTAAAACTAACCTAATAGAAACCCTAACCCTAACTCCTAACCCTAAGCCTAACCTAACCCTAACCCTAACCCTAGCCGTAACCCTAACCCTAACCCTAACCCTAGCCCTAACCCTAACCCTAACCCTAACCCTAACCTTAGCCCTAACCCTAACCCCTAACCCCTAACCGTAACGCTAACCCTAAGCCTAACCCCTAACCCCTAACCCCTAACCCTAACCATAACCCTAAACCCTAACCCTAACCCTAACCCTAACCCTAGCCCTAACCCTAGCCCTAAGTCGTACCCTAACCCTAATCCTAACCCTAACCCAACCTTAACCCTAAAACTAACCTTAGCCCTTAAAACTAACCTAATAGAAACCCTAACCCTAACTCCTAACCCTAAGCCTAACCTAACCCTAACCCTAACCCTAGCCGTAACCCTAACCCTAACCCTAACCCTAGCCCTAACCCTAACCCTAACCCTAACCCTAACCTTAGCCCTAACCCTAACCCCTAACCCCTAACCGTAACGCTAACCCTAAGCCTAACCCCTAACCCCTAACCCCTAACCCTAACCATAACCCTAAACCCTAACCCTAACCCTAACCCTAACCCTAGCCCTAACCCTAGCCCTAAGTCGTACCCTAACCCTAATCCTAACCCTAACCCAACCTTAACCCTAAAACTAACCTTAGCCCTTAAAACTAACCTAATAGAAACCCTAACCCTAACTCCTAACCATAAGCCTAACCTAACCCTAACCCTAACCCTAGCCGTAACCCTAACCCTAACCCTAACCCTAGCCCTAACCCTAACCCTAACCCTAACCCTAACCTTAGCCCTAACCCTAACCCCTAACCCCTAACCGTAACGCTAACCCTAAGCCTAACCCCTAACCCCTAACCCCTAACCCTAACCATAACCCTAAACCCTAACCCTAACCCTAACCCTAACCCTAGCCCTAACCCTAGCCCTAAGTCGTACCCTAACCCTAATCCTAACCCTAACCCAACCTTAACCCTAAAACTAACCTTAGCCCTTAAAACTAACCTAATAGAAACCCTAACCCTAACTCCTAACCCTAAGCCTAACCTAACCCTAACCCTAACCCTAGCCGTAACCCTAACCCTAACCCTAACCCTAGCCCTAACCCTAACCCTAACCCTAACCCTAACCTTAGCCCTAACCCTAACCCCTAACCCCTAACCGTAACGCTAACCCTAAGCCTAACCCCTAACCCCTAACCCCTAACCCTAACCATAACCCTAAACCCTAACCCTAACCCTAACCCTAACCCTAGCCCTAACCCTAGCCCTAAGTCGTACCCTAACCCTAATCCTAACCCTAACCCAACCTTAACCCTAAAACTAACCTTAGCCCTTAAAACTAACCTAATAGAAACCCTAACCCTAACTCCTAACCCTAAGCCTAACCTAACCCTAACCCTAACCCTAGCCGTAACCCTAACCCTAACCCTAACCCTAGCCCTAACCCTAACCCTAACCCTAACCCTAACCTTAGCCCTAACCCTAACCCCTAACCCCTAACCGTAACGCTAACCCTAAGCCTAACCCCTAACCCCTAACCCCTAACCCTAACCATAACCCTAAACCCTAACCCTAACCCTAACCCTAACCCTAGCCCTAACCCTAGCCCTAAGTCGTACCCTAACCCTAATCCTAACCCTAACCCAACCTTAACCCTAAAACTAACCTTAGCCCTTAAAACTAACCTAATAGAAACCCTAACCCTAACTCCTAACCCTAAGCCTAACCTAACCCTAACCCTAACCCTAGCCGTAACCCTAACCCTAACCCTAACCCTAGCCCTAACCCTAACCCTAACCCTAACCCTAACCTTAGCCCTAACCCTAACCCCTAACCCCTAACCGTAACGCTAACCCTAAGCCTAACCCCTAACCCCTAACCCCTAACCCTAACCATAACCCTAAACCCTAACCCTAACCCTAACCCTAACCCTAGCCCTAACCCTAGCCCTAAGTCGTACCCTAACCCTAATCCTAACCCTAACCCAACCTTAACCCTAAAACTAACCTTAGCCCTTAAAACTAACCTAATAGAAACCCTAACCCTAACTCCTAACCCTAAGCCTAACCTAACCCTAACCCTAACCCTAGCCGTAACCCTAACCCTAACCCTAACCCTAGCCCTAACCCTAACCCTAACCCTAACCCTAACCTTAGCCCTAACCCTAACCCCTAACCCCTAACCGTAACGCTAACCCTAAGCCTAACCCCTAACCCCTAACCCCTAACCCTAACCATAACCCTAAACCCTAACCCTAACCCTAACCCTAACCCTAGCCCTAACCCTAGCCCTAAGTCGTACCCTAACCCTAATCCTAACCCTAACCCAACCTTAACCCTAAAACTAACCTTAGCCCTTAAAACTAACCTAATAGAAACCCTAACCCTAACTCCTAACCCTAAGCCTAACCTAACCCTAACCCTAACCCTAGCCGTAACCCTAACCCTAACCCTAACCCTAGCCCTAACCCTAACCCTAACCCTAACCCTAACCTTAGCCCTAACCCTAACCCCTAACCCCTAACCGTAACGCTAACCCTAAGCCTAACCCCTAACCCCTAACCCCTAACCCTAACCATAACCCTAAACCCTAACCCTAACCCTAACCCTAACCCTAGCCCTAACCCTAGCCCTAAGTCGTACCCTAACCCTAATCCTAACCCTAACCCAACCTTAACCCTAAAACTAACCTTAGCCCTTAAAACTAACCTAATAGAAACCCTAACCCTAACTCCTAACCCTAAGCCTAACCTAACCCTAACCCTAACCCTAGCCGTAACCCTAACCCTAACCCTAACCCTAGCCCTAACCCTAACCCTAACCCTAACCCTAACCTTAGCCCTAACCCTAACCCCTAACCCCTAACCGTAACGCTAACCCTAAGCCTAACCCCTAACCCCTAACCCCTAACCCTAACCATAACCCTAAACCCTAACCCTAACCCTAACCCTAACCCTAGCCCTAACCCTAGCCCTAAGTCGTACCCTAACCCTAATCCTAACCCTAACCCAACCTTAACCCTAAAACTAACCTTAGCCCTTAAAACTAACCTAATAGAAACCCTAACCCTAACTCCTAACCCTAAGCCTAACCTAACCCTAACCCTAACCCTAGCCGTAACCCTAACCCTAACCCTAACCCTAGCCCTAACCCTAACCCTAACCCTAACCCTAACCTTAGCCCTAACCCTAACCCCTAACCCCTAACCGTAACGCTAACCCTAAGCCTAACCCCTAACCCCTAACCCCTAACCCTAACCATAACCCTAAACCCTAACCCTAACCCTAACCCTAACCCTAGCCCTAACCCTAGCCCTAAGTCGTACCCTAACCCTAATCCTAACCCTAACCCAACCTTAACCCTAAAACTAACCTTAGCCCTTAAAACTAACCTAATAGAAACCCTAACCCTAACTCCTAACCCTAAGCCTAACCTAACCCTAACCCTAACCCTAGCCGTAACCCTAACCCTAACCCTAACCCTAGCCCTAACCCTAACCCTAACCCTAACCCTAACCTTAGCCCTAACCCTAACCCCTAACCCCTAACCGTAACGCTAACCCTAAGCCTAACCCCTAACCCCTAACCCCTAACCCTAACCATAACCCTAAACCCTAACCCTAACCCTAACCCTAACCCTAGCCCTAACCCTAGCCCTAAGTCGTACCCTAACCCTAATCCTAACCCTAACCCAACCTTAACCCTAAAACTAACCTTAGCCCTTAAAACTAACCTAATAGAAACCCTAACCCTAACTCCTAACCCTAAGCCTAACCTAACCCTAACCCTAACCCTAGCCGTAACCCTAACCCTAACCCTAACCCTAGCCCTAACCCTAACCCTAACCCAACCTTAACCCTAAAACTAACCTTAGCCCTTAAAACTAACCTAATAGAAACCCTAACCCTAACTCCTAACCCTAAGCCTAACCTAACCCTAACCCTAACCCTAGCCGTAACCCTAACCCTAACCCTAACCCTAGCCCTAACCCTAACCCTAACCCTAACCCTAACCTTAGCCCTAACCCTAACCCCTAACCCCTAACCGTAACGCTAACCCTAAGCCTAACCCCTAACCCCTAACCCCTAACCCTAACCATAACCCTAAACCCTAACCCTAACCCTAAC
This sequence comes from Buteo buteo, assembly GCF_964188355.1. NCBI lineage: Eukaryota > Metazoa > Chordata > Aves > Accipitriformes > Accipitridae > Buteo > Buteo buteo. Next base: position 134,525 of record NW_027439287.1, read on the forward strand.
CCTAACCCTAGCCCTAACCCTAGCCCTAAGTCGTACCCTAACCCTAATCCTAACCCTAACCCAACCTTAACCCTAAAACTAACCTTAGCCCTTAAAACTAACCTAATAGAAACCCTAACCCTAACTCCTAACCCTAAGCCTAACCTAACCCTAACCCTAACCCTAGCCGTAACCCTAACCCTAACCCTAACCCTAGCCCTAACCCTAACCCTAACCTTAGCCCTAACCCTAACCCCTAACCCCTAACCGTAACGCTAACCCTAAGCCTAACCCCTAACCCCTAACCCCTAACCCTAACCATAACCCTAAACCCTAACCCTAACCCTAACCCTAACCCTAGCCCTAACCCTAGCCCTAAGTCGTACCCTAACCCTAATCCTAACCCTAACCCAACCTTAACCCTAAAACTAACCTTAGCCCTTAAAACTAACCTAATAGAAACCCTAACCCTAACTCCTAACCCTAAGCCTAACCTAACCCTAACCCTAACCCTAGCCGTAACCCTAACCCTAACCCTAACCCTAGCCCTAACCCTAACCCTAACCCTAACCCTAACCTTAGCCCTAACCCTAACCCCTAACCCCTAACCGTAACGCTAACCCTAAGCCTAACCCCTAACCCCTAACCCCTAACCCTAACCATAACCCTAAACCCTAACCCTAACCCTAACCCTAACCCTAGCCCTAACCCTAGCCCTAAGTCGTACCCTAACCCTAATCCTAACCCTAACCCAACCTTAACCCTAAAACTAACCTTAGCCCTTAAAACTAACCTAATAGAAACCCTAACCCTAACTCCTAACCCTAAGCCTAACCTAACCCTAACCCTAACCCTAGCCGTAACCCTAACCCTAACCCTAACCCTAGCCCTAACCCTAACCCTAACCCTAACCCTAACCTTAGCCCTAACCCTAACCCCTAACCCCTAACCGTAACGCTAACCCTAAGCCTAACCCCTAACCCCTAACCCCTAACCCTAACCATAACCCTAAACCCTAACCCTAACCCTAACCCTAACCCTAGCCCTAACCCTAGCCCTAAGTCGTACCCTAACCCTAATCCTAACCCTAACCCAACCTTAACCCTAAAACTAACCTTAGCCCTTAAAACTAACCTAATAGAAACCCTAACCCTAACTCCTAACCCTAAGCCTAACCTAACCCTAACCCTAACCCTAGCCGTAACCCTAACCCTAACCCTAACCCTAGCCCTAACCCTAACCCTAACCCTAACCCTAACCTTAGCCCTAACCCTAACCCCTAACCCCTAACCGTAACGCTAACCCTAAGCCTAACCCCTAACCCCTAACCCCTAACCCTAACCATAACCCTAAACCCTAACCCTAACCCTAACCCTAACCCTAGCCCTAACCCTAGCCCTAAGTCGTACCCTAACCCTAATCCTAACCCTAACCCAACCTTAACCCTAAAACTAACCTTAGCCCTTAAAACTAACCTAATAGAAACCCTAACCCTAACTCCTAACCCTAAGCCTAACCTAACCCTAACCCTAACCCTAGCCGTAACCCTAACCCTAACCCTAACCCTAGCCCTAACCCTAACCCTAACCCTAACCCTAACCTTAGCCCTAACCCTAACCCCTAACCCCTAACCGTAACGCTAACCCTAAGCCTAACCCCTAACCCCTAACCCCTAACCCTAACCATAACCCTAAACCCTAACCCTAACCCTAACCCTAACCCTAGCCCTAACCCTAGCCCTAAGTCGTACCCTAACCCTAATCCTAACCCTAACCCAACCTTAACCCTAAAACTAACCTTAGCCCTTAAAACTAACCTAATAGAAACCCTAACCCTAACTCCTAACCCTAAGCCTAACCTAACCCTAACCCTAACCCTAGCCGTAACCCTAACCCTAACCCTAACCCTAGCCCTAACCCTAACCCTAACCCTAACCCTAACCTTAGCCCTAACCCTAACCCCTAACCCCTAACCGTAACGCTAACCCTAAGCCTAACCCCTAACCCCTAACCCCTAACCCTAACCATAACCCTAAACCCTAACCCTAACCCTAACCCTAACCCTAGCCCTAACCCTAGCCCTAAGTCGTACCCTAACCCTAATCCTAACCCTAACCCAACCTTAACCCTAAAACTAACCTTAGCCCTTAAAACTAACCTAATAGAAACCCTAACCCTAACTCCTAACCCTAAGCCTAACCTAACCCTAACCCTAACCCTAGCCGTAACCCTAACCCTAACCCTAACCCTAGCCCTAACCCTAACCCTAACCCAACCTTAACCCTAAAACTAACCTTAGCCCTTAAAACTAACCTAATAGAAACCCTAACCCTAACTCCTAACCCTAAGCCTAACCTAACCCTAACCCTAACCCTAGCCGTAACCCTAACCCTAACCCTAACCCTAGCCCTAACCCTAACCCTAACCCTAACCCTAACCTTAGCCCTAACCCTAACCCCTAACCCCTAACCGTAACGCTAACCCTAAGCCTAACCCCTAACCCCTAACCCCTAACCCTAACCATAACCCTAAACCCTAACCCTAACCCTAACCCTAACCCTAGCCCTAACCCTAGCCCTAAGTCGTACCCTAACCCTAATCCTAACCCTAACCCAACCTTAACCCTAAAACTAACCTTAGCCCTTAAAACTAACCTAATAGAAACCCTAACCCTAACTCCTAACCCTAAGCCTAACCTAACCCTAACCCTAACCCTAGCCGTAACCCTAACCCTAACCCTAACCCTAGCCCTAACCCTAACCCTAACCTTAGCCCTAACCCTAACCCCTAACCCCTAACCGTAACGCTAACCCTAAGCCTAACCCCTAACCCCTAACCCCTAACCCTAACCATAACCCTAAACCCTAACCCTAACCCTAACCCTAACCCTAGCCCTAACCCTAGCCCTAAGTCGTACCCTAACCCTAATCCTAACCCTAACCCAACCTTAACCCTAAAACTAACCTTAGCCCTTAAAACTAACCTAATAGAAACCCTAACCCTAACTCCTAACCCTAAGCCTAACCTAACCCTAACCCTAACCCTAGCCGTAACCCTAACCCTAACCCTAACCCTAGCCCTAACCCTAACCCTAACCCTAACCCTAACCTTAGCCCTAACCCTAACCCCTAACCCCTAACCGTAACGCTAACCCTAAGCCTAACCCCTAACCCCTAACCCCTAACCCTAACCATAACCCTAAACCCTAACCCTAACCCTAACCCTAACCCTAGCCCTAACCCTAGCCCTAAGTCGTACCCTAACCCTAATCCTAACCCTAACCCAACCTTAACCCTAAAACTAACCTTAGCCCTTAAAACTAACCTAATAGAAACCCTAACCCTAACTCCTAACCCTAAGCCTAACCTAACCCTAACCCTAACCCTAGCCGTAACCCTAACCCTAACCCTAACCCTAGCCCTAACCCTAACCCTAACCCTAACCCTAACCTTAGCCCTAACCCTAACCCCTAACCCCTAACCGTAACGCTAACCCTAAGCCTAACCCCTAACCCCTAACCCCTAACCCTAACCATAACCCTAAACCCTAACCCTAACCCTAACCCTAACCCTAGCCCTAACCCTAGCCCTAAGTCGTACCCTAACCCTAATCCTAACCCTAACCCAACCTTAACCCTAAAACTAACCTTAGCCCTTAAAACTAACCTAATAGAAACCCTAACCCTAACTCCTAACCCTAAGCCTAACCTAACCCTAACCCTAACCCTAGCCGTAACCCTAACCCTAACCCTAACCCTAGCCCTAACCCTAACCCTAACCCTAACCCTAACCTTAGCCCTAACCCTAACCCCTAACCCCTAACCGTAACGCTAACCCTAAGCCTAACCCCTAACCCCTAACCCCTAACCCTAACCATAACCCTAAACCCTAACCCTAACCCTAACCCTAACCCTAGCCCTAACCCTAGCCCTAAGTCGTACCCTAACCCTAATCCTAACCCTAACCCAACCTTAACCCTAAAACTAACCTTAGCCCTTAAAACTAACCTAATAGAAACCCTAACCCTAACTCCTAACCCTAAGCCTAACCTAACCCTAACCCTAACCCTAGCCGTAACCCTAACCCTAACCCTAACCCTAGCCCTAACCCTAACCCTAACCCTAACCCTAACCTTAGCCCTAACCCTAACCCCTAACCCCTAACCGTAACGCTAACCCTAAGCCTAACCCCTAACCCCTAACCCCTAACCCTAACCATAACCCTAAACCCTAACCCTAACCCTAACCCTAACCCTAGCCCTAACCCTAGCCCTAAGTCGTACCCTAACCCTAATCCTAACCCTAACCCAACCTTAACCCTAAAACTAACCTTAGCCCTTAAAACTAACCTAATAGAAACCCTAACCCTAACTCCTAACCCTAAGCCTAACCTAACCCTAACCCTAACCCTAGCCGTAACCCTAACCCTAACCCTAACCCTAGCCCTAACCCTAACCCTAACCCTAACCCTAACCTTAGCCCTAACCCTAACCCCTAACCCCTAACCGTAACGCTAACCCTAAGCCTAACCCCTAACCCCTAACCCCTAACCCTAACCATAACCCTAAACCCTAACCCTAACCCTAACCCTAACCCTAGCCCTAACCCTAGCCCTAAGTCGTACCCTAACCCTAATCCTAACCCTAACCCAACCTTAACCCTAAAACTAACCTTAGCCCCCCTTAAAACTAACCTAATAGAAACCCTAACCCTAACTCCTAACCCTAAGCCTAACCTAACCCTAACCCTAACCCTAGCCGTAACCCTAACCCTAACCCTAACCCTAGCCCTAACCCTAACCCTAACCCTAACCCTAACCTTAGCCCTAACCCTAACCCCTAACCCCTAACCGTAACGCTAACCCTAAGCCTAACCCCTAACCCCTAACCCCTAACCCTAACCCTAATAACCCTAAACCCTAACCCTAACCCTAACCCTAGCCCTAACCCTAGCCCTAAGTCGTACCCTAACCCTAATCCTAACCCTAACCCAACCTTAACCCTAAAACTAACCTTAGCCCTTAAAACTAACCTAATAGAAACCCTAACCCTAACTCCTAACCCTAAGCCTAACCTAACCCTAACCCTAACCCTAGCCGTAACCCTAACCCTAACCCTAACCCTAGCCCTAACCCTAACCCTAACCCTAACCCTAACCTTAGCCCTAACCCTAACCCCTAACCCCTAACCGTAACGCTAACCCTAAGCCTAACCCCTAACCCCTAACCCCTAACCCTAACCATAACCCTAAACCCTAACCCTAACCCTAACCCTAACCCTAGCCCTAACCCTAGCCCTAAGTCGTACCCTAACCCTAATCCTAACCCTAACCCAACCTTAACCCTAAAACTAACCTTAGCCCTTAAAACTAACCTAATAGAAACCCTAACCCTAACTCCTAACCCTAAGCCTAACCTAACCCTAACCCTAACCCTAGCCGTAACCCTAACCCTAACCCTAACCCTAGCCCTAACCCTAACCCTAACCCTAACCCTAACCTTAGCCCTAACCCTAACCCCTAACCCCTAACCGTAACGCTAACCCTAAGCCTAACCCCTAACCCCTAACCCCTAACCCTAACCATAACCCTAAACCCTAACCCTAACCCTAACCCTAACCCTAGCCCTAACCCTAGCCCTAAGTCGTACCCTAACCCTAATCCTAACCCTAACCCAACCTTAACCCTAAAACTAACCTTAGCCCTTAAAACTAACCTAATAGAAACCCTAACCCTAACTCCTAACCCTAAGCCTAACCTAACCCTAACCCTAACCCTAGCCGTAACCCTAACCCTAACCCTAACCCTAGCCCTAACCCTAACCCTAACCCTAACACTAACCTTAGCCCTAACCCTAACCCCTAACCCCTAACCGTAACGCTAACCCTAAGCCTAACCCCTAACCCCTAACCCCTAACCCTAACCATAACCCTAAACCCTAACCCTAACCCTAACCCTAACCCTAGCCCTAACCCTAGCCCTAAGTCGTACCCTAACCCTAATCCTAACCCTAACCCAACCTTAACCCTAAAACTAACCTTAGCCCTTAAAACTAACCTAATAGAAACCCTAACCCTAACTCCTAACCCTAAGCCTAACCTAACCCTAACCCTAACCCTAGCCGTAACCCTAACCCTAACCCTAACCCTAGCCCTAACCCTAACCCTAACCCTAACCCTAACCTTAGCCCTAACCCTAACCCCTAACCCCTAACCGTAACGCTAACCCTAAGCCTAACCCCTAACCCCTAACCCCTAACCCTAACCATAACCCTAAACCCTAACCCTAACCCTAACCCTAACCCTAGCCCTAACCCTAGCCCTAAGTCGTACCCTAACCCTAATCCTAACCCTAACCCAACCTTAACCCTAAAACTAACCTTAGCCCTTAAAACTAACCTAATAGAAACCCTAACCCTAACTCCTAACCCTAAGCCTAACCTAACCCTAACCCTAACCCTAGCCGTAACCCTAACCCTAACCCTAACCCTAGCCCTAACCCTAACCCTAACCCTAACCCTAACCTTAGCCCTAACCCTAACCCCTAACCCCTAACCGTAACGCTAACCCTAAGCCTAACCCCTAACCCCTAACCCCTAACCCTAACCATAACCCTAAACCCTAACCCTAACCCTAACCCTAACCCTAGCCCTAACCCTAGCCCTAAGTCGTACCCTAACCCTAATCCTAACCCTAACCCAACCTTAACCCTAAAACTAACCTTAGCCCTTAAAACTAACCTAATAGAAACCCTAACCCTAACTCCTAACCCTAAGCCTAACCTAACCCTAACCCTAACCCTAGCCGTAACCCTAACCCTAACCCTAACCCTAGCCCTAACCCTAACCCTAACCCTAACCCTAACCTTAGCCCTAACCCTAACCCCTAACCCCTAACCGTAACGCTAACCCTAAGCCTAACCCCTAACCCCTAACCCCTAACCCTAACCATAACCCTAAACCCTAACCCTAACCCTAACCCTAACCCTAGCCCTAACCCTAGCCCTAAGTCGTACCCTAACCCTAATCCTAACCCTAACCCAACCTTAACCCTAAAACTAACCTTAGCCCTTAAAACTAACCTAATAGAAACCCTAACCCTAACTCCTAACCCTAAGCCTAACCTAACCCTAACCCTAACCCTAGCCGTAACCCTAACCCTAACCCTAACCCTAGCCCTAACCCTAACCCTAACCCTAACCCTAACCTTAGCCCTAACCCTAACCCCTAACCCCTAACCGTAACGCTAACCCTAAGCCTAACCCCTAACCCCTAACCCCTAACCCTAACCATAACCCTAAACCCTAACCCTAACCCTAACCCTAACCCTAGCCCTAACCCTAGCCCTAAGTCGTACCCTAACCCTAATCCTAACCCTAACCCAACCTTAACCCTAAAACTAACCTTAGCCCTTAAAACTAACCTAATAGAAACCCTAACCCTAACTCCTAACCCTAAGCCTAACCTAACCCTAACCCTAACCCTAGCCGTAACCCTAACCCTAACCCTAACCCTAGCCCTAACCCTAACCCTAACCCTAACCCTAACCTTAGCCCTAACCCTAACCCCTAACCCCTAACCGTAACGCTAACCCTAAGCCTAACCCCTAACCCCTAACCCCTAACCCTAACCATAACCCTAAACCCTAACCCTAACCCTAACCCTAACCCTAGCCCTAACCCTAGCCCTAAGTCGTACCCTAACCCTAATCCTAACCCTAACCCAACCTTAACCCTAAAACTAACCTTAGCCCTTAAAACTAACCTAATAGAAACCCTAACCCTAACTCCTAACCCTAAGCCTAACCTAACCCTAACCCTAACCCTAGCCGTAACCCTAACCCTAACCCTAACCCTAGCCCTAACCCTAACCCTAACCCTAACCCTAACCTTAGCCCTAACCCTAACCCCTAACCCCTAACCGTAACGCTAACCCTAAGCCTAACCCCTAACCCCTAACCCCTAACCCTAACCATAACCCTAAACCCTAACCCTAACCCTAACCCTAACCCTAGCCCTAACCCTAGCCCTAAGTCGTACCCTAACCCTAATCCTAACCCTAACCCAACCTTAACCCTAAAACTAACCTTAGCCCTTAAAACTAACCTAATAGAAACCCTAACCCTAACTCCTAACCCTAAGCCTAACCTAACCCTAACCCTAACCCTAGCCGTAACCCTAACCCTAACCCTAACCCTAGCCCTAACCCTAACCCTAACCCTAACCCTAACCTTAGCCCTAACCCTAACCCCTAACCCCTAACCGTAACGCTAACCCTAAGCCTAACCCCTAACCCCTAACCCCTAACCCTAACCATAACCCTAAACCCTAACCCTAACCCTAACCCTAACCCTAGCCCTAACCCTAGCCCTAAGTCGTACCCTAACCCTAATCCTAACCCTAACCCAACCTTAACCCTAAAACTAACCTTAGCCCTTAAAACTAACCTAATAGAAACCCTAACCCTAACTCCTAACCCTAAGCCTAACCTAACCCTAACCCTAACCCTAGCCGTAACCCTAACCCTAACCCTAACCCTAGCCCTAACCCTAACCCTAACCCTAACCCTAACCTTAGCCCTAACCCTAACCCCTAACCCCTAACCGTAACGCTAACCCTAAGCCTAACCCCTAACCCCTAACCCCTAACCCTAACCATAACCCTAAACCCTAACCCTAACCCTAACCCTAACCCTAGCCCTAACCCTAGCCCTAAGTCGTACCCTAACCCTAATCCTAACCCTAACCCAACCTTAACCCTAAAACTAACCTTAGCCCTTAAAACTAACCTAATAGAAACCCTAACCCTAACTCCTAACCCTAAGCCTAACCTAACCCTAACCCTAACCCTAGCCGTAACCCTAACCCTAACCCTAACCCTAGCCCTAACCCTAACCCTAACCCTAACCCTAACCTTAGCCCTAACCCTAACCCCTAACCCCTAACCGTAACGCTAACCCTAAGCCTAACCCCTAACCCCTAACCCCTAACCCTAACCATAACCCTAAACCCTAACCCTAACCCTAACCCTAACCCTAGCCCTAACCCTAGCCCTAAGTCGTACCCTAACCCTAATCCTAACCCTAACCCAACCTTAACCCTAAAACTAACCTTAGCCCTTAAAACTAACCTAATAGAAACCCTAACCCTAACTCCTAACCCTAAGCCTAACCTAACCCTAACCCTAACCCTAGCCGTAACCCTAACCCTAACCCTAACCCTAGCCCTAACCCTAACCCTAACCCTAACCCTAACCTTAGCCCTAACCCTAACCCCTAACCCCTAACCGTAACGCTAACCCTAAGCCTAACCCCTAACCCCTAACCCCTAACCCTAACCATAACCCTAAACCCTAACCCTAACCCTAACCCTAACCCTAGCCCTAACCCTAGCCCTAAGTCGTACCCTAACCCTAATCCTAACCCTAACCCAACCTTAACCCTAAAACTAACCTTAGCCCTTAAAACTAACCTAATAGAAACCCTAACCCTAACTCCTAACCCTAAGCCTAACCTAACCCTAACCCTAACCCTAGCCGTAACCCTAACCCTAACCCTAACCCTAGCCCTAACCCTAACCCTAACCCTAACCCTAACCTTAGCCCTAACCCTAACCCCTAACCCCTAACCGTAACGCTAACCCTAAGCCTAACCCCTAACCCCTAACCCCTAACCCTAACCATAACCCTAAACCCTAACCCTAACCCTAACCCTAACCCTAGCCCTAACCCTAGCCCTAAGTCGTACCCTAACCCTAATCCTAACCCTAACCCAACCTTAACCCTAAAACTAACCTTAGCCCTTAAAACTAACCTAATAGAAACCCTAACCCTAACTCCTAACCCTAAGCCTAACCTAACCCTAACCCTAACCCTAGCCGTAACCCTAACCCTAACCCTAACCCTAGCCCTAACCCTAACCCTAACCCTAACCCTAACCTTAGCCCTAACCCTAACCCCTAACCCCTAACCGTAACGCTAACCCTAAGCCTAACCCCTAACCCCTAACCCCTAACCCTAACCATAACCCTAAACCCTAACCCTAACCCTAACCCTAACCCTAGCCCTAACCCTAGCCCTAAGTCGTACCCTAACCCTAATCCTAACCCTAACCCAACCTTAACCCTAAAACTAACCTTAGCCCTTAAAACTAACCTAATAGAAACCCTAACCCTAACTCCTAACCCTAAGCCTAACCTAACCCTAACCCTAACCCTAGCCGTAACCCTAACCCTAACCCTAACCCTAGCCCTAACCCTAACCCTAACCCTAACCCTAACCTTAGCCCTAACCCTAACCCCTAACCCCTAACCGTAACGCTAACCCTAAGCCTAACCCCTAACCCCTAACCCCTAACCCTAACCATAACCCTAAACCCTAACCCTAACCCTAACCCTAACCCTAGCCCTAACCCTAGCCCTAAGTCGTACCCTAACCCTAATCCTAACCCTAACCCAACCTTAACCCTAAAACTAACCTTAGCCCTTAAAACTAACCTAATAGAAACCCTAACCCTAACTCCTAACCCTAAGCCTAACCTAACCCTAACCCTAACCCTAGCCGTAACCCTAACCCTAACCCTAACCCTAGCCCTAACCCTAACCCTAACCCTAACCCTAACCTTAGCCCTAACCCTAACCCCTAACCCCTAACCGTAACGCTAACCCTAAGCCTAACCCCTAACCCCTAACCCCTAACCCTAACCATAACCCTAAACCCTAACCCTAACCCTAACCCTAACCCTAGCCCTAACCCTAGCCCTAAGTCGTACCCTAACCCTAATCCTAACCCTAACCCAACCTTAACCCTAAAACTAACCTTAGCCCTTAAAACTAACCTAATAGAAACCCTAACCCTAACTCCTAACCCTAAGCCTAACCTAACCCTAACCCTAACCCTAGCCGTAACCCTAACCCTAACCCTAACCCTAGCCCTAACCCTAACCCTAACCCTAACCCTAACCTTAGCCCTAACCCTAACCCCTAACCCCTAACCGTAACGCTAACCCTAAGCCTAACCCCTAACCCCTAACCCCTAACCCTAACCATAACCCTAAACCCTAACCCTAACCCTAACCCTAACCCTAGCCCTAACCCTAGCCCTAAGTCGTACCCTAACCCTAATCCTAACCCTAACCCAACCTTAACCCTAAAACTAACCTTAGCCCTTAAAACTAACCTAATAGAAACCCTAACCCTAACTCCTAACCCTAAGCCTAACCTAACCCTAACCCTAACCCTAGCCGTAACCCTAACCCTAACCCTAACCCTAGCCCTAACCCTAACCCTAACCCTAACCCTAACCTTAGCCCTAACCCTAACCCCTAACCCCTAACCGTAACGCTAACCCTAAGCCTAACCCCTAACCCCTAACCCCTAACCCTAACCATAACCCTAAACCCTAACCCTAACCCTAACCCTAACCCTAGCCCTAACCCTAGCCCTAAGTCGTACCCTAACCCTAATCCTAACCCTAACCCAACCTTAACCCTAAAACTAACCTTAGCCCTTAAAACTAACCTAATAGAAACCCTAACCCTAACTCCTAACCCTAAGCCTAACCTAACCCTAACCCTAACCCTAGCCGTAACCCTAACCCTAACCCTAACCCTAGCCCTAACCCTAACCCTAACCCTAACCCTAACCTTAGCCCTAACCCTAACCCCTAACCCCTAACCGTAACGCTAACCCTAAGCCTAACCCCTAACCCCTAACCCCTAACCCTAACCATAACCCTAAACCCTAACCCTAACCCTAACCCTAACCCTAGCCCTAACCCTAGCCCTAAGTCGTACCCTAACCCTAATCCTAACCCTAACCCAACCTTAACCCTAAAACTAACCTTAGCCCTTAAAACTAACCTAATAGAAACCCTAACCCTAACTCCTAACCCTAAGCCTAACCTAACCCTAACCCTAACCCTAGCCGTAACCCTAACCCTAACCCTAACCCTAGCCCTAACCCTAACCCTAACCCTAACCCTAACCTTAGCCCTAACCCTAACCCCTAACCCCTAACCGTAACGCTAACCCTAAGCCTAACCCCTAACCCCTAACCCCTAACCCTAACCATAACCCTAAACCCTAACCCTAACCCTAACCCTAACCCTAGCCCTAACCCTAGCCCTAAGTCGTACCCTAACCCTAATCCTAACCCTAACCCAACCTTAACCCTAAAACTAACCTTAGCCCTTAAAACTAACCTAATAGAAACCCTAACCCTAACTCCTAACCCTAAGCCTAACCTAACCCTAACCCTAACCCTAGCCGTAACCCTAACCCTAACCCTAACCCTAGCCCTAACCCTAACCCTAACCCTAACCCTAACCTTAGCCCTAACCCTAACCCCTAACCCCTAACCGTAACGCTAACCCTAAGCCTAACCCCTAACCCCTAACCCCTAACCCTAACCATAACCCTAAACCCTAACCCTAACCCTAACCCTAACCCTAGCCCTAACCCTAGCCCTAAGTCGTACCCTAACCCTAATCCTAACCCTAACCCAACCTTAACCCTAAAACTAACCTTAGCCCTTAAAACTAACCTAATAGAAACCCTAACCCTAACTCCTAACCCTAAGCCTAACCTAACCCTAACCCTAACCCTAGCCGTAACCCTAACCCTAACCCTAACCCTAGCCCTAACCCTAACCCTAACCCTAACCCTAACCTTAGCCCTAACCCTAACCCCTAACCCCTAACCGTAACGCTAACCCTAAGCCTAACCCCTAACCCCTAACCCCTAACCCTAACCATAACCCTAAACCCTAACCCTAACCCTAACCCTAACCCTAGCCCTAACCCTAGCCCTAAGTCGTACCCTAACCCTAATCCTAACCCTAACCCAACCTTAACCCTAAAACTAACCTTAGCCCTTAAAACTAACCTAATAGAAACCCTAACCCTAACTCCTAACCCTAAGCCTAACCTAACCCTAACCCTAACCCTAGCCGTAACCCTAACCCTAACCCTAACCCTAGCCCTAACCCTAACCCTAACCCTAACCCTAACCTTAGCCCTAACCCTAACCCCTAACCCCTAACCGTAACGCTAACCCTAAGCCTAACCCCTAACCCCTAACCCCTAACCCTAACCATAACCCTAAACCCTAACCCTAACCCTAACCCTAACCCTAGCCCTAACCCTAGCCCTAAGTCGTACCCTAACCCTAATCCTAACCCTAACCCAACCTTAACCCTAAAACTAACCTTAGCCCTTAAAACTAACCTAATAGAAACCCTAACCCTAACTCCTAACCCTAAGCCTAACCTAACCCTAACCCTAACCCTAGCCGTAACCCTAACCCTAACCCTAACCCTAGCCCTAACCCTAACCCTAACCCTAACCCTAACCTTAGCCCTAACCCTAACCCCTAACCCCTAACCGTAACGCTAACCCTAAGCCTAACCCCTAACCCCTAACCCCTAACCCTAACCATAACCCTAAACCCTAACCCTAACCCTAACCCTAACCCTAGCCCTAACCCTAGCCCTAAGTCGTACCCTAACCCTAATCCTAACCCTAACCCAACCTTAACCCTAAAACTAACCTTAGCCCTTAAAACTAACCTAATAGAAACCCTAACCCTAACTCCTAACCCTAAGCCTAACCTAACCCTAACCCTAACCCTAGCCGTAACCCTAACCCTAACCCTAACCCTAGCCCTAACCCTAACCCTAACCCTAACCCTAACCTTAGCCCTAACCCTAACCCCTAACCCCTAACCGTAACGCTAACCCTAAGCCTAACCCCTAACCCCTAACCCCTAACCCTAACCATAACCCTAAACCCTAACCCTAACCCTAACCCTAACCCTAGCCCTAACCCTAGCCCTAAGTCGTACCCTAACCCTAATCCTAACCCTAACCCAACCTTAACCCTAAAACTAACCTTAGCCCTTAAAACTAACCTAATAGAAACCCTAACCCTAACTCCTAACCCTAAGCCTAACCTAACCCTAACCCTAACCCTAGCCGTAACCCTAACCCTAACCCTAACCCTAGCCCTAACCCTAACCCTAACCCTAACCCTAACCTTAGCCCTAACCCTAACCCCTAACCCCTAACCGTAACGCTAACCCTAAGCCTAACCCCTAACCCCTAACCCCTAACCCTAACCATAACCCTAAACCCTAACCCTAACCCTAACCCTAACCCTAGCCCTAACCCTAGCCCTAAGTCGTACCCTAACCCTAATCCTAACCCTAACCCAACCTTAACCCTAAAACTAACCTTAGCCCTTAAAACTAACCTAATAGAAACCCTAACCCTAACTCCTAACCCTAAGCCTAACCTAACCCTAACCCTAACCCTAGCCGTAACCCTAACCCTAACCCTAACCCTAGCCCTAACCCTAACCCTAACCCTAACCCTAACCTTAGCCCTAACCCTAACCCCTAACCCCTAACCGTAACGCTAACCCTAAGCCTAACCCCTAACCCCTAACCCCTAACCCTAACCATAACCCTAAACCCTAACCCTAACCCTAACCCTAACCCTAGCCCTAACCCTAGCCCTAAGTCGTACCCTAACCCTAATCCTAACCCTAACCCAACCTTAACCCTAAAACTAACCTTAGCCCTTAAAACTAACCTAATAGAAACCCTAACCCTAACTCCTAACCCTAAGCCTAACCTAACCCTAACCCTAACCCTAGCCGTAACCCTAACCCTAACCCTAACCCTAGCCCTAACCCTAACCTTAGCCCTAACCCTAACCCCTAACCCCTAACCGTAACGCTAACCCTAAGCCTAACCCCTAACCCCTAACCCCTAACCCTAACCATAACCCTAAACCCTAACCCTAACCCTAACCCTAACCCTAGCCCTAACCCTAGCCCTAAGTCGTACCCTAACCCTAATCCTAACCCTAACCCAACCTTAACCCTAAAACTAACCTTAGCCCTTAAAACTAACCTAATAGAAACCCTAACCCTAACTCCTAACCCTAAGCCTAACCTAACCCTAACCCTAACCCTAGCCGTAACCCTAACCCTAACCCTAACCCTAGCCCTAACCCTAACCCTAACCCTAACCCTAACCTTAGCCCTAACCCTAACCCCTAACCCCTAACCGTAACGCTAACCCTAAGCCTAACCCCTAACCCCTAACCCCTAACCCTAACCATAACCCTAAACCCTAACCCTAACCCTAACCCTAACCCTAGCCCTAACCCTAGCCCTAAGTCGTACCCTAACCCTAATCCTAACCCTAACCCAACCTTAACCCTAAAACTAACCTTAGCCCTTAAAACTAACCTAATAGAAACCCTAACCCTAACTCCTAACCCTAAGCCTAACCTAACCCTAACCCTAACCCTAGCCGTAACCCTAACCCTAACCCTAACCCTAGCCCTAACCCTAACCCTAACCCTAACCCTAACCTTAGCCCTAACCCTAACCCCTAACCCCTAACCGTAACGCTAACCCTAAGCCTAACCCCTAACCCCTAACCCCTAACCCTAACCATAACCCTAAACCCTAACCCTAACCCTAACCCTAACCCTAGCCCTAAACCTAGCCCTAAGTCGTACCCTAACCCTAATCCTAACCCTAACCCAACCTTAACCCTAAAACTAACCTTAGCCCTTAAAACTAACCTAATAGAAACCCTAACCCTAACTCCTAACCCTAAGCCTAACCTAACCCTAACCCTAACCCTAGCCGTAACCCTAACCCTAACCCTAACCCTAGCCCTAACCCTAACCTTAGCCCTAACCCTAACCCCTAACCCCTAACCGTAACGCTAACCCTAAGCCTAACCCCTAACCCCTAACCCCTAACCCTAACCATAACCCTAAACCCTAACCCTAACCCTAACCCTAACCCTAGCCCTAACCCTAGTCCTAAGTCGTACCCTAACCCTAATCCTAACCCTAACCCAACCTTAACCCTAAAACTAACCTTAGCCCTTAAAACTAACCTAATAGAAACCCTAACCCTAACTCCTAACCCTAAGCCTAACCTAACCCTAACCCTAACCCTAGCCGTAACCCTAACCCTAACCCTAACCCTAGCCCTAACCCTAACCCTAACCCTAACCCTAACCTTAGCCCTAACCCTAACCCCTAACCCCTAACCGTAACGCTAACCCTAAGCTAACCCTAACCTACCTAAGTCCAACCCTAACCCTAACCATAACCCTAAACCCTAACCCTAACCCTAACCCTAACCCTAGCCCTAACCCTAGCCCTAAGTCGTACCCTAACCCTAATCCTAACCCTAACCCAACCTTAACCCTAAAACTAACCTTAGCCCTTAAAACTAACCTAATAGAAACCCTAACCCTAACTCCTAACCCTAAGCCTAACCTAACCCTAACCCTAACCCTAGCCGTAACCCTAACCCTAACCCTAACCCTAGCCCTAACCCTAACCCTAACCCTAACCCTAACCTTAGCCCTAACCCTAACCCCTAACCCCTAACCGTAACGCTAACCCTAAGCCTAACCCCTCCCTAACCCCTAACCCCTAACCCTAACCATAACCCTAAACCCTAACCCTAACCCTAACCCTAACCCTAGCCCTAACCCTAGCCCTAAGTCGTACCCTAACCCTAATCCTAACCCTAACCCAACCTTAACCCTAAAACTAACCTTAGCCCTTAAAACTAACCTAATAGAAACCCTAACCCTAACTCCTAACCCTAAGCCTAACCTAACCCTAACCCTAACCCTAGCCGTAACCCTAACCCTAACCCTAACCCTAGCCCTAACCCTAACCCTAACCCTAACCCTAACCTTAGCCCTAACCCTAACCCCTAACCCCTAACCGTAACGCTAACCCTAAGCCTAACCCCTAACCCCTAACCCCTAACCCTAACCATAACCCTAAACCCTAACCCTAACCCTAACCCTAACCCTAGCCCTAACCCTAGCCCTAAGTCGTACCCTAACCCTAATCCTAACCCTAACCCAACCTTAACCCTAAAACTAACCTTAGCCCTTAAAACTAACCTAATAGAAACCCTAACCCTAACTCCTAACCCTAAGCCTAACCTAACCCTAACCCTAACCCTAGCCGTAACCCTAACCCTAACCCTAACCCTAGCCCTAACCCTAACCCTAAACCTAACCCTAAACTTAGCCCTAACCCTAACCCATAACCCCTAACCGTAACGCTAACCCTAAGCCTAACCCCTAACCCCTAACCCCTAACCCTAACCATAACCCTAAACCCTAACCCTAACCCTAACCCTAACCCTAGCCCTAACCCTAGCCCTAAGTCGTACCCTAACCCTAATCCTAACCCTAACCCAACCTTAACCCTAAAACTAACCTTAGCCCTTAAAACTAACCTAATAGAAACCCTAACCCTAACTCCTAACCCTAAGCCTAACCTAACCCTAACCCTAACCCTAGCCGTAACCCTAACCCTAACCCTAACCCTAGCCCTAACCCTAACCCTAACCCTAACCCTAACCCCTAACCCCTAACCGTAACGCTAACCCTAAGCCTAACCCCTAACCCCTAACCCCTAACCCTAACCATAACCCTAAACCCTAACCCTAACCCTAACCCTAACCCTAGCCCTAACCCTAGCCCTAAGTCGTACCCTAACCCTAATCCTAACCCTAACCCAACCTTAACCCTAAAACTAACCTTAGCCCTTAAAACTAACCTAATAGAAACCCTAACCCTAACTCCTAACCCTAAGCCTAACCTAACCCTAACCCTAACCCTAGCCGTAACCCTAACCCTAACCCTAACCCTAGCCCTAACCCTAACCCTAACCCTAACCCTAACCTTAGCCCTAACCCTAACCCCTAACCCCTAACCGTAACGCTAACCCTAAGCCTAACCCCTAACCCCTAACCCCTAACCCTAACCATAACCCTAAACCCTAACCCTAACCCTAACCCTAACCCTAACCCTAACCCTAGCCCTAAGTCGTACCCTAACCCTAATCCTAACCCTAACCCAACCTTAACCCTAAAACTAACCTTAGCCCTTAAAACTAACCTAATAGAAACCCTAACCCTAACTCCTAACCCTAAGCCTAACCTAACCCTAACCCTAACCCTAGCCGTAACCCTAACCCTAACCCTAACCCTAGCCCTAACCCTAACCCTAACCCTAACCCTAACCTTAGCCCTAACCCTAACCCCTAACCCCTAACCGTAACGCTAACCCTAAGCCTAACCCCTAACCCCTAACCCTAACCATAACCCTAAACCCTAACCCTAACCCTAACCCTAACCCTAGCCCTAACCCTAGCCCTAAGTCGTACCCTAACCCTAATCCTAACCCTAACCCAACCTTAACCCTAAAACTAACCTTAGCCCTTAAAACTAACCTAATAGAAACCCTAACCCTAACTCCTAACCCTAAGCCTAACCTAACCCTAACCCTAACCCTAGCCGTAACCCTAACCCTAACCCTAACCCTAGCCCTAACCCTAACCCTAACCCTAACCCTAACCTTAGCCCTAACCCTAACCCCTAACCCCTAACCGTAACGCTAACCCTAAGCCTAACCCCTAACCCCTAACCCCTAACCCTAACCATAACCCTAAACCCTAACCCTAACCCTAACCCTAACCCTAGCCCTAACCCTAGCCCTAAGTCGTACCCTAACCCTAATCCTAACCCTAACCCAACCTTAACCCTAAAACTAACCTTAGCCCTTAAAACTAACCTAATAGAAACCCTAACCCTAACTCCTAACCCTAAGCCTAACCTAACCCTAACCCTAACCCTAGCCGTAACCCTAACCCTAACCCTAACCCTAGCCCTAACCCTAACCCTAACCCTAACCCTAACCTTAGCCCTAACCCTAACCCCTAACCCCTAACCGTAACGCTAACCCTAAGCCTAACCCCTAACCCCTAACCCCTAACCCTAACCATAACCCTAAACCCTAACCCTAACCCTAACCCTAACCCTAGCCCTAACCCTAGCCCTAAGTCGTACCCTAACCCTAATCCTAACCCTAACCCAACCTTAACCCTAAAACTAACCTTAGCCCTTAAAACTAACCTAATAGAAACCCTAACCCTAACTCCTAACCCTAAGCCTAACCTAACCCTAACCCTAACCCTAGCCGTAACCCTAACCCTAACCCTAACCCTAGCCCTAACCCTAACCTTAGCCCTAACCCTAACCCCTAACCCCTAACCGTAACGCTAACCCTAAGCCTAACCCCTAACCCCTAACCCCTAACCCTAACCATAACCCTAAACCCTAACCCTAACCCTAACCCTAACCCTAGCCCTAACCCTAGCCCTAAGTCGTACCCTAACCCTAATCCTAACCCTAACCCAACCTTAACCCTAAAACTAACCTTAGCCCTTAAAACTAACCTAATAGAAACCCTAACCCTAACTCCTAACCCTAAGCCTAACCTAACCCTAACCCTAACCCTAGCCGTAACCCTAACCCTAACCCTAACCCTAGCCCTAACCCTAACCCTAACCCTAACCCTAACCTTAGCCCTAACCCTAACCCCTAACCCCTAACCGTAACGCTAACCCTAAGCCTAACCCCTAACCCCTAACCCCTAACCCTAACCATAACCCTAAACCCTAACCCTAACCCTAACCCTAACCCTAGCCCTAACCCTAGCCCTAAGTCGTACCCTAACCCTAATCCTAACCCTAACCCAACCTTAACCCTAAAACTAACCTTAGCCCTTAAAACTAACCTAATAGAAACCCTAACCCTAACTCCTAACCCTAAGCCTAACCTAACCCTAACCCTAACCCTAGCCGTAACCCTAACCCTAACCCTAACCCTAGCCCTAACCCTAACCCTAACCCTAACCCTAACCTTAGCCCTAACCCTAACCCCTAACCCCTAACCGTAACGCTAACCCTAAGCCTAACCCCTAACCCCTAACCCCTAACCCTAACCATAACCCTAAACCCTAACCCTAACCCTAACCCTAACCCTAGCCCTAAACCTAGCCCTAAGTCGTACCCTAACCCTAATCCTAACCCTAACCCAACCTTAACCCTAAAACTAACCTTAGCCCTTAAAACTAACCTAATAGAAACCCTAACCCTAACTCCTAACCCTAAGCCTAACCTAACCCTAACCCTAACCCTAGCCGTAACCCTAACCCTAACCCTAACCCTAGCCCTAACCCTAACCTTAGCCCTAACCCTAACCCCTAACCCCTAACCGTAACGCTAACCCTAAGCCTAACCCCTAACCCCTAACCCCTAACCCTAACCATAACCCTAAACCCTAACCCTAACCCTAACCCTAACCCTAGCCCTAACCCTAGTCCTAAGTCGTACCCTAACCCTAATCCTAACCCTAACCCAACCTTAACCCTAAAACTAACCTTAGCCCTTAAAACTAACCTAATAGAAACCCTAACCCTAACTCCTAACCCTAAGCCTAACCTAACCCTAACCCTAACCCTAGCCGTAACCCTAACCCTAACCCTAACCCTAGCCCTAACCCTAACCCTAACCCTAACCCTAACCTTAGCCCTAACCCTAACCCCTAACCCCTAACCGTAACGCTAACCCTAAGCCTAACCCCTAAGCCCTAACCATAACCCTAAACCCTAACCCTAACCCTAACCCTAACCCTAGCCCTAACCCTAGCCCTAAGTCGTACCCTAACCCTAATCCTAACCCTAACCCAACCTTAACCCTAAAACTAACCTTAGCCCTTAAAACTAACCTAATAGAAACCCTAACCCTAACTCCTAACCCTAAGCCTAACCTAACCCTAACCCTAACCCTAGCCGTAACCCTAACCCTAACCCTAACCCTAGCCCTAACCCTAACCCTAACCCTAACCCTAACCTTAGCCCTAACCCTAACCCCTAACCCCTAACCGTAACGCTAACCCTAAGCCTAACCCCTAAGCCCTAACCCCTAACCCCTAACCCTAACCATAACCCTAAACCCTAACCCTAACCCTAACCCTAACCCTAGCCCTAACCCTAGCCCTAAGTCGTACCCTAACCCTAATCCTAACCCTAACCCAACCTTAACCCTAAAACTAACCTTAGCCCTTAAAACTAACCTAATAGAAACCCTAACCCTAACTCCTAACCCTAAGCCTAACCTAACCCTAACCCTAACCCTAGCCGTAACCCTAACCCTAACCCTAACCCTAGCCCTAACCCTAACCCTAACCCTAACCCTAACCTTAGCCCTAACCCTAACCCCTAACCCCTAACCGTAACGCTAACCCTAAGCCTAACCCCTAACCCCTAACCCCTAACCCTAACCATAACCCTAAACCCTAACCCTAACCCTAACCCTAACCCTAGCCCTAACCCTAGCCCTAAGTCGTACCCTAACCCTAATCCTAACCCTAACCCAACCTTAACCCTAAAACTAACCTTAGCCCTTTAAACTAACCTAATAGAAACCCTAACCCTAACTCCTAACCCTAAGCCTAACCTAACCCTAACCCTAACCCTAGCCGTAACCCTAACCCTAACCCTAACCCTAGCCCTAACCCTAACCCTAAACCTAACCCTAAACTTAGCCCTAACCCTAACCCATAACCCCTAACCGTAACGCTAACCCTAAGCCTAACCCCTAACCCCTAACCCCTAACCCTAACCATAACCCTAAACCCTAACCCTAACCCTAACCCTAACCCTAGCCCTAACCCTAGCCCTAAGTCGTACCCTAACCCTAATCCTAACCCTAACCCAACCTTAACCCTAAAACTAACCTTAGCCCTTAAAACTAACCTAATAGAAACCCTAACCCTAACTCCTAACCCTAAGCCTAACCTAACCCTAACCCTAACCCTAGCCGTAACCCTAACCCTAACCCTAACCCTAGCCCTAACCCTAACCCTAACCCTAACCCTAACCCCTAACCCCTAACCGTAACGCTAACCCTAAGCCTAACCCCTAACCCCTAACCCCTAACCCTAACCATAACCCTAAACCCTAACCCTAACCCTAACCCTAACCCTAGCCCTAACCCTAGCCCTAAGTCGTACCCTAACCCTAATCCTAACCCTAACCCAACCTTAACCCTAAAACTAACCTTAGCCCTTAAAACTAACCTAATAGAAACCCTAACCCTAACTCCTAACCCTAAGCCTAACCTAACCCTAACCCTAACCCTAGCCGTAACCCTAACCCTAACCCTAACCCTAGCCCTAACCCTAACCCTAACCCTAACCCTAACCTTAGCCCTAACCCTAACCCCTAACCCCTAACCGTAACGCTAACCCTAAGCCTAACCCCTAACCCCTAACCCCTAACCCTAACCATAACCCTAAACCCTAACCCTAACCCTAACCCTAACCCTAGCCCTAACCCTAGTCCTAAGTCGTACCCTAACCCTAATCCTAACCCTAACCCAACCTTAACCCTAAAACTAACCTTAGCCCTTAAAACTAACCTAATAGAAACCCTAACCCTAACTCCTAACCCTAAGCCTAACCTAACCCTAACCCTAACCCTAGCCGTAACCCTAACCCTAACCCTAACCCTAGCCCTAACCCTAACCCTAACCCTAACCCTAACCTTAGCCCTAACCCTAACCCCTAACCCCTAACCGTAACGCTAACCCTAAGCCTAACCCCTAACCCCTAACCCCTAACCCTAACCATAACCCTAAACCCTAACCCTAACCCTAACCCTAACCCTAGCCCTAAACCTAGCCCTAAGTCGTACCCTAACCCTAATCCTAACCCTAACCCAACCTTAACCCTAAAACTAACCTTAGCCCTTAAAACTAACCTAATAGAAACCCTAACCCTAACTCCTAACCCTAAGCCTAACCTAACCCTAACCCTAACCCTAGCCGTAACCCTAACCCTAACCCTAACCCTAGCCCTAACCCTAACCCTAACCCTAACCCTAACCTTAGCCCTAACCCTAACCCCTAACCCCTAACCGTAACGCTAACCCTAAGCCTAACCCCTAACCCCTAACCCCTAACCCTAACCATAACCCTAAACCCTAACCCTAACCCTAACCCTAACCCTAGCCCTAAACCTAGCCCTAAGTCGTACCCTAACCCTAATCCTAACCCTAACCCAACCTTAACCCTAAAACTAACCTTAGCCCTTAAAACTAACCTAATAGAAACCCTAACCCTAACTCCTAACCCTAAGCCTAACCTAACCCTAACCCTAACCCTAGCCGTAACCCTAACCCTAACCCTAACCCTAGCCCTAACCCTAACCCTAACCCTAACCCTAACCTTAGCCCTAACCCTAACCCCTAACCCCTAACCGTAACGCTAACCCTAAGCCTAACCCCTAACCCCTAACCCCTAACCCTAACCATAACCCTAAACCCTAACCCTAACCCTAACCCTAACCCTAGCCCTAACCCTAGCCCTAAGTCGTACCCTAACCCTAATCCTAACCCTAACCCAACCTTAACCCTAAAACTAACCTTAGCCCTTAAAACTAACCTAATAGAAACCCTAAGCCTAACTCCTAACCCTAAGCCTAACCTAACCCTAACCCTAACCCTAGCCGTAACCCTAACCCTAACCCTAACCCTAGCCCTAACCCTAACCCTAACCCTAACCCTAACCTTAGCCCTAACCCTAACCCCTAACCCCTAACCGTAACGCTAACCCTAAGCCTAACCCCTAACCCCTAACCCCTAACCCTAACCATAACCCTAAACCCTAACCCTAACCCTAACCCTAACCCTAGCCCTAACCCTAGCCCTAAGTCGTACCCTAACCCTAATCCTAACCCTAACCCAACCTTAACCCTAAAACTAACCTTAGCCCTTAAAACTAACCTAATAGAAACCCTAACCCTAACTCCTAACCCTAAGCCTAACCTAACCCTAACCCTAACCCTAGCCGTAACCCTAACCCTAACCCTAACCCTAGCCCTAACCCTAACCCTAACCCTAACCCTAACCTTAGCCCTAACCCTAACCCCTAACCCCTAACCGTAACGCTAACCCTAAGCCTAACCCCTAACCCCTAACCCCTAACCCTAACCATAACCCTAAACCCTAACCCTAACCCTAACCCTAGCCCTAACCCTAGCCCTAAGTCGTACCCTAACCCTAATCCTAACCCTAACCCAACCTTAACCCTAAAACTAACCTTAGCCCTTAAAACTAACCTAATAGAAACCCTAACCCTAACTCCTAACCCTAAGCCTAACCTAACCCTAACCCTAACCCTAGCCGTAACCCTAACCCTAACCCTAACCCTAGCCCTAACCCTAACCCTAACCCTAACCCTAACCCCTAACCCCTAACCGTAACGCTAACCCTAAGCCTAACCCCTAACCCCTAACCCCTAACCCTAACCATAACCCTAAACCCTAACCC
Source organism: Buteo buteo (assembly GCF_964188355.1). Taxonomy (NCBI): domain Eukaryota; kingdom Metazoa; phylum Chordata; class Aves; order Accipitriformes; family Accipitridae; genus Buteo; species Buteo buteo. Next base: position 158,721 of record NW_027439287.1, read on the forward strand.
TAACCCTAACCCTAACCCTAGCCCTAACCCTAGCCCTAACCCTAGCCCTAAGTCGTACCCTAACCCTAATCCTAACCCTAACCCAACCTTAACCCTAAAACTAACCTTAGCCCTTAAAACTAACCTAATAGAAACCCTAACCCTAACTCCTAACCCTAAGCCTAACCTAACCCTAACCCTAACCCTAGCCGTAACCCTAACCCTAACCCTAACCCTAGCCCTAACCCTAGCCCTAACCCTAGCCCTAACCCTAGCCCTAAGTCGTACCCTAACCCTAATCCTAACCCTAACCCAACCTTAACCCTAAAACTAACCTTAGCCCTTAAAACTAACCTAATAGAAACCCTAACCCTAACTCCTAACCCTAAGCCTAACCTAACCCTAACCCTAACCCTAGCCGTAACCCTAACCCTAACCCTAACCCTAGCCCTAACCCTAACCCTAACCCTAACCCTAACCCCTAACCCCTAACCCTAACCCTAACCCTAACCCTAACCCTAGCCCTAACCCTAGCCCTAAGTCGTACCCTAACCCTAATCCTAACCCTAACCCAACCTTAACCCTAAAACTAACCTTAGCCCTTAAAACTAACCTAATAGAAACCCTAACCCTAACTCCTAACCCTAAGCCTAACCTAACCCTAACCCTAACCCTAGCCGTAACCCTAACCCTAACCCTAACCCTAGCCCTAACCCTAACCCTAACCCTAACCCTAACCTTAGCCCTAACCCTAACCCCTAACCCCTAACCGTAACGCTAACCCTAAGCCTAACCCCTAACCCCTAACCCCTAACCCTAACCATAACCCTAAACCCTAACCCTAACCCTAACCCTAACCCTAGCCCTAACCCTAGCCCTAAGTCGTACCCTAACCCTAATCCTAACCCTAACCCAACCTTAACCCTAAAACTAACCTTAGCCCTTAAAACTAACCTAATAGAAACCCTAACCCTAACTCCTAACCCTAAGCCTAACCTAACCCTAACCCTAACCCTAGCCGTAACCCTAACCCTAACCCTAACCCTAGCCCTAACCCTAACCCTAACCCTAACCCTAACCTTAGCCCTAACCCTAACCCCTAACCCCTAACCGTAACGCTAACCCTAAGCCTAACCCCTAACCCCTAACCCCTAACCCTAACCATAAGCCTAAACCCTAACCCTAACCCTAACCCTAACCCTAGCCCTAACCCTAGCCCTAAGTCGTACCCTAACCCTAATCCTAACCCTAACCCAACCTTAACCCTAAAACTAACCTTAGCCCTTAAAACTAACCTAATAGAAACCCTAACCCTAACTCCTAACCCTAAGCCTAACCTAACCCTAACCCTAACCCTAGCCGTAACCCTAACCCTAACCCTAACCCTAGCCCTAACCCTAACCCTAACCCTAACCCTAACCTTAGCCCTAACCCTAACCCCTAACCCCTAACCGTAACGCTAACCCTAAGCCTAACCCCTAACCCCTAACCCCTAACCCTAACCATAACCCTAAACCCTAACCCTAACCCTAACCCTAACCCTAGCCCTAAACCTAGCCCTAAGTCGTACCCTAACCCTAATCCTAACCCTAACCCAACCTTAACCCTAAAACTAACCTTAGCCCTTAAAACTAACCTAATAGAAACCCTAACCCTAACTCCTAACCCTAAGCCTAACCTAACCCTAACCCTAACCCTAGCCGTAACCCTAACCCTAACCCTAACCCTAGCCCTAACCCTAACCCTAACCCTAACCCTAACCTTAGCCCTAACCCTAACCCCTAACCCCTAACCGTAACGCTAACCCTAAGCCTAACCCCTAACCCCTAACCCCTAACCCTAACCATAACCCTAAACCCTAACCCTAACCCTAACCCTAACCCTAGCCCTAACCCTAGCCCTAAGTCGTACCCTAACCCTAATCCTAACCCTAACCCAACCTTAACCCTAAAACTAACCTTAGCCCTTAAAACTAACCTAATAGAAACCCTAAGCCTAACTCCTAACCCTAAGCCTAACCTAACCCTAACCCTAACCCTAGCCGTAACCCTAACCCTAACCCTAACCCTAGCCCTAACCCTAACCCTAACCCTAACCCTAACCTTAGCCCTAACCCTAACCCCTAACCCCTAACCGTAACGCTAACCCTAAGCCTAACCCCTAACCCCTAACCCCTAACCCTAACCATAACCCTAAACCCTAACCCTAACCCTAACCCTAACCCTAGCCCTAACCCTAGCCCTAAGTCGTACCCTAACCCTAATCCTAACCCTAACCCAACCTTAACCCTAAAACTAATCTTAGCCCTTAAAACTAACCTAATAGAAACCCTAACCCTAACTCCTAACCCTAAGCCTAACCTAACCCTAACCCTAACCCTAACCCTAACCCTAGCCCTAACCCTAACCCTAACCCTAACCCTAACCTTAGCCCTAACCCTAACCCCTAACCCCTAACCGTAACGCTAACCCTAAGCCTAACCCCTAACCCCTAACCCCTAACCCTAACCATAACCCTAAACCCTAACCCTAACCCTAACCCTAACCCTAGCCCTAACCCTAGCCCTAAGTCGTACCCTAACCCTAATCCTAACCCTAACCCAACCTTAACCCTAAAACTAACCTTAGCCCTTAAAACTAACCTAATAGAAACCCTAACCCTAACTCCTAACCCTAAGCCTAACCTAACCCTAACCCTAACCCTAGCCGTAACCCTAACCCTAACCCTAGCCCTAACCCTAACCCTAACCCTAACCCTAACCTTAGCCCTAACCCTAACCCCTAACCCCTAACCGTAACGCTAACCCTAAGCCTAACCCCTAACCCCTAACCCCTAACCCTAACCATAACCCTAAACCCTAACCCTAACCCTAACCCTAACCCTAGCCCTAACCCTAGCCCTAAGTCGTACCCTAACCCTAATCCTAACCCTAACCCAACCTTAACCCTAAAACTAACCTTAGCCCTTAAAACTAACCTAATAGAAACCCTAACCCTAACTCCTAACCCTAAGCCTAACCTAACCCTAACCCTAACCCTAGCCGTAACCCTAACCCTAACCCTAACCCTAGCCCTAACCCTAACCCTAACCCTAACCCTAACCTTAGCCCTAACCCTAACCCCTAACCCCTAACCGTAACGCTAACCCTAAGCCTAACCCCTAACCCCTAACCCCTAACCCTAACCATAACCCTAAACCCTAACCCTAACCCTAACCCTAACCCTAGCCCTAACCCTAGCCCTAAGTCGTACCCTAACCCTAATCCTAACCCTAACCCAACCTTAACCCTAAAACTAACCTTAGCCCTTAAAACTAACCTAATAGAAACCCTAACCCTAACTCCTAACCCTAAGCCTAACCTAACCCTAACCCTAAGCCTAGCCGTAACCCTAACCCTAACCCTAACCCTAGCCCTAACCCTAACCCTAACCCTAACCCTAACCTTAGCCCTAACCCTAACCCCTAACCCCTAACCGTAACGCTAACCCTAAGCCTAACCCCTAACCCCTAACCCCTAACCCTAACCATAACCCTAAACCCTAACCCTAACCCTAACCCTAACCCTAGCCCTAAGTTGTACCCTAACCCTAATCCTAACCCTAACCCAACCTTAACCCTAAAACTAACCTTAGCCCTTAAAACTAACCTAATAGAAACCCTAACCCTAACTCCTAACCCTAAGCCTAACCTAACCCTAACCCTAAGCCTAGCCGTAACCCTAACCCTAACCCTAACCCTAGCCCTAACCCTAACCCTAACCCTAACCCTAACCTTAGCCCTAACCCTAACCCCTAACCCCTAACCGTAACGCTAACCCTAAGCCTAACCCCTAACCCCTAACCCCTAACCCTAACCATAACCCTAAACCCTAACCCTAACCCTAACCCTAACCCTAGCCCTAACCCTAGCCCTAAGTCGTACCCTAACCCTAATCCTAACCCTAACCCAACCTTAACCCTAAAACTAACCTTAGCCCTTAAAACTAACCTAATAGAAACCCTAACCCTAACTCCTAACCCTAAGCCTAACCTAACCCTAACCCTAACCCTAGCCGTAACCCTAACCCTAACCCTAACCCTAGCCCTAACCCTAACCCTAACCCTAACCTTAGCCCTAACCCTAACCCCTAACCCCTAACCGTAACGCTAACCCTAAGCCTAACCCCTAACCCCTAACCCCTAACCCTAACCATAACCCTAAACCCTAACCCTAACCCTAACCCTAACCCTAGCCCTAACCCTAGCCCTAAGTCGTACCCTAACCCTAATCCTAACCCTAACCCAACCTTAACCCTAAAACTAACCTTAGCCCTTAAAACTAACCTAATAGAAACCCTAACCCTAACTCCTAACCCTAAGCCTAACCTAACCCTAACCCTAACCCTAGCCGTAACCCTAACCCTAACCCTAACCCTAGCCCTAACCCTAACCCTAACCCTAACCCTAACCCTAACCTTAGCCCTAACCCTAACCCCTAACCCCTAACCGTAACGCTAACCCTAAGCCTAACCCCTAACCCCTAACCCCTAACCCTAACCATAACCCTAACCCTAACCCTAACCCTAACCCTAGCCCTAACCCTAGCCCTAAGTCGTACCCTAACCCTAATCCTAACCCTAACCCAACCTTAACCCTAAAACTAACCTTAGCCCTTAAAACTAACCTAATAGAAACCCTAACCCTAACTCCTAACCCTAAGCCTAACCTAACCCTAACCCTAACCCTAGCCGTAACCCTAACCCTAACCCTAACCCTAGCCCTAACCCTAACCCTAACCCTAACCCTAACCTTAGCCCTAACCCTAACCCCTAACCCCTAACCGTAACGCTAACCCTAAGCCTAACCCCTAACCCCTAACCCCTAACCCTAACCATAACCCTAAACCCTAACCCTAACCCTAACCCTAACCCTAGCCCTAAACCTAGCCCTAAGTCGTACCCTAACCCTAATCCTAACCCTAACCCAACCTTAACCCTAAAACTAACCTTAGCCCTTAAAACTAACCTAATAGAAACCCTAACCCTAACTCCTAACCCTAAGCCTAACCTAACCCTAACCCTAACCCTAGCCGTAACCCTAACCCTAACCCTAACCCTAGCCCTAACCCTAACCCTAACCCTAACCCTAACCTTAGCCCTAACCCTAACCCCTAACCCCTAACCGTAACGCTAACCCTAAGCCTAACCCCTAACCCCTAACCCCTAACCCTAACCATAACCCTAAACCCTAACCCTAACCCTAACCCTAACCCTAGCCCTAACCCTAGCCCTAAGTCGTACCCTAACCCTAATCCTAACCCTAACCCAACCTTAACCCTAAAACTAACCTTAGCCCTTAAAACTAACCTAATAGAAACCCTAACCCTAACTCCTAACCCTAAGCCTAACCTAACCCTAACCCTAACCCTAGCCGTAACCCTAACCCTAACCCTAACCCTAGCCCTAACCCTAACCCTAACCCTAACCCTAACCTTAGCCCTAACCCTAACCCCTAACCCCTAACCGTAACGCTAACCCTAAGCCTAACCCCTAACCCCTAACCCCTAACCCTAACCATAACCCTAAACCCTAACCCTAACCCTAACCCTAACCCTAGCCCTAACCCTAGCCCTAAGTCGTACCCTAACCCTAATCCTAACCCTAACCCAACCTTAACCCTAAAACTAACCTTAGCCCTTAAAACTAACCTAATAGAAACCCTAAGCCTAACTCCTAACCCTAAGCCTAACCTAACCCTAACCCTAACCCTAGCCGTAACCCTAACCCTAACCCTAACCCTAGCCCTAACCCTAACCCTAACCCTAACCCTAACCTTAGCCCTAACCCTAACCCCTAACCCCTAACCGTAACGCTAACCCTAAGCCTAACCCCTAACCCCTAACCCCTAACCCTAACCATAACCCTAAACCCTAACCCTAACCCTAACCCTAACCCTAGCCCTAACCCTAGCCCTAAGTCGTACCCTAACCCTAATCCTAACCCTAACCCAACCTTAACCCTAAAACTAACCTTAGCCCTTAAAACTAACCTAATAGAAACCCTAACCCTAACTCCTAACCCTAAGCCTAACCTAACCCTAACCCTAACCCTAGCCGTAACCCTAACCCTAGCCCTAACCCTAACCCTAACCCTAACCCTAACCTTAGCCCTAACCCTAACCCCTAACCCCTAACCGTAACGCTAACCCTAAGCCTAACCCCTAACCCCTAACCCCTAACCCCTAACCCTAACCATAACCCTAAACCCTAACCCTAACCCTAACCCTAGCCCTAACCCTAGCCCTAAGTCGTACCCTAACCCTAATCCTAACCCTAACCCAACCTTAACCCTAAAACTAACCTTAGCCCTTAAAACTAACCTAATAGAAACCCTAACCCTAACTCCTAACCCTAAGCCTAACCTAACCCTAACCCTAACCCTAGCCGTAACCCTAACCCTAACCCTAGCCCTAACCCTAACCCTAACCCTAACCTTAGCCCTAACCCTAACCCCTAACCCCTAACCGTAACGCTAACCCTAAGCCTAACCCCTAACCCCTAACCCCTAACCCTAACCATAACCCTAAACCCTAACCCTAACCCTAACCCTAACCCTAGCCCTAACCCTAGCCCTAAGTCGTACCCTAACCCTAATCCTAACCCTAACCCAACCTTAACCCTAAAACTAACCTTAGCCCTTAAAACTAACCTAATAGAAACCCTAACCCTAACTCCTAACCCTAAGCCTAACCTAACCCTAACCCTAACCCTAGCCGTAACCCTAACCCTAACCCTAACCCTAGCCCTAACCCTAACCCTAACCCTAACCCTAACCTTAGCCCTAACCCTAACCCCTAACCCCTAACCGTAACGCTAACCCTAAGCCTAACCCCTAACCCCTAACCCCTAACCCTAACCATAACCCTAAACCCTAACCCTAACCCTAACCCTAGCCCTAACCCTAGCCCTAAGTCGTACCCTAACCCTAATCCTAACCCTAACCCAACCTTAACCCTAAAACTAACCTTAGCCCTTAAAACTAACCTAATAGAAACCCTAACCCTAACTCCTAACCCTAAGCCTAACCTAACCCTAACCCTAACCCTAGCCGTAACCCTAACCCTAACCCTAACCCTAGCCCTAACCCTAACCCTAACCCTAACCCTAACCTTAGCCCTAACCCTAACCCCTAACCCCTAACCGTAACGCTAACCCTAAGCCTAACCCCTAACCCCTAACCCCTAACCCTAACCATAACCCTAAACCCTAACCCTAACCCTAACCCTAACCCTAGCCCTAACCCTAGCCCTAAGTCGTACCCTAACCCTAATCCTAACCCTAACCCAACCTTAACCCTAAAACTAACCTTAGCCCTTAAAACTAACCTAATAGAAACCCTAACCCTAACTCCTAACCCTAAGCCTAACCTAACCCTAACCCTAAGCCTAGCCGTAACCCTAACCCTAACCCTAACCCTAGCCCTAACCCTAACCCTAACCCTAACCCTAACCTTAGCCCTAACCCTAACCCCTAACCCCTAACCGTAACGCTAACCCTAAGCCTAACCCCTAACCCCTAACCCCTAACCCTAACCATAACCCTAAACCCTAACCCTAACCCTAACCCTAACCCTAGCCCTAACCCTAGCCCTAAGTCGTACCCTAACCCTAATCCTAACCCTAACCCAACCTTAACCCTAAAACTAACCTTAGCCCTTAAAACTAACCTAATAGAAACCCTAACCCTAACTCCTAACCCTAAGCCTAACCTAACCCTAACCCTAACCCTAGCCGTAACCCTAACCCTAACCCTAACCCTAGCCCTAACCCTAACCCTAACCCTAACCCTAACCTTAGCCCTAACCCTAACCCCTAACCCCTAACCGTAACGCTAACCCTAAGCCTAACCCCTAACCCCTAACCCCTAACCCTAACCATAACCCTAAACCCTAACCCTAACCCTAACCCTAACCCTAGCCCTAACCCTAGCCCTAAGTCGTACCCTAACCCTAATCCTAACCCTAACCCAACCTTAACCCTAAAACTAACCTTAGCCCTTAAAACTAACCTAATAGAAACCCTAACCCTAACTCCTAACCCTAAGCCTAACCTAACCCTAACCCTAACCCTAGCCGTAACCCTAACCCTAACCCTAACCCTAGCCCTAACCCTAACCCTAACCCTAACCCTAACCTTAGCCCTAACCCTAACCCCTAACCCCTAACCGTAACGCTAACCCTAAGCCTAACCCCTAACCCCTAACCCCTAACCCTAACCATAACCCTAAACCCTAACCCTAACCCTAACCCTAACCCTAGCCCTAACCCTAGCCCTAAGTCGTACCCTAACCCTAATCCTAACCCTAACCCAACCTTAACCCTAAAACTAACCTTAGCCCTTAAAACTAACCTAATAGAAACCCTAACCCTAACTCCTAACCCTAAGCCTAACCTAACCCTAACCCTAACCCTAGCCGTAACCCTAACCCTAACCCTAACCCTAGCCCTAACCCTAACCCTAACCCTAACCCTAACCTTAGCCCTAACCCTAACCCCTAACCCCTAACCGTAACGCTAACCCTAAGCCTAACCCCTAACCCCTAACCCCTAACCCTAACCATAACCCTAAACCCTAACCCTAACCCTAACCCTAACCCTAGCCCTAACCCTAGCCCTAAGTCGTACCCTAACCCTAATCCTAACCCTAACCCAACCTTAACCCTAAAACTAACCTTAGCCCTTAAAACTAACCTAATAGAAACCCTAACCCTAACTCCTAACCCTAAGCCTAACCTAACCCTAACCCTAACCCTAGCCGTAACCCTAACCCTAACCCTAACCCTAGCCCTAACCCTAACCCTAACCCTAACCCTAACCTTAGCCCTAACCCTAACCCCTAACCCCTAACCGTAACGCTAACCCTAAGCCTAACCCCTAACCCCTAACCCCTAACCCTAACCATAACCCTAAACCCTAACCCTAACCCTAACCCTAACCCTAGCCCTAACCCTAGCCCTAAGTCGTACCCTAACCCTAATCCTAACCCTAACCCAACCTTAACCCTAAAACTAACCTTAGCCCTTAAAACTAACCTAATAGAAACCCTAACCCTAACTCCTAACCCTAAGCCTAACCTAACCCTAACCCTAACCCTAGCCGTAACCCTAACCCTAACCCTAACCCTAGCCCTAACCCTAACCCTAACCCTAACCCTAACCTTAGCCCTAACCCTAACCCCTAACCCCTAACCGTAACGCTAACCCTAAGCCTAACCCCTAACCCCTAACCCCTAACCCTAACCATAACCCTAAACCCTAACCCTAACCCTAACCCTAACCCTAGCCCTAACCCTAGCCCTAAGTCGTACCCTAACCCTAATCCTAACCCTAACCCAACCTTAACCCTAAAACTAACCTTAGCCCTTAAAACTAACCTAATAGAAACCCTAACCCTAACTCCTAACCCTAAGCCTAACCTAACCCTAACCCTAACCCTAGCCGTAACCCTAACCCTAACCCTAACCCTAGCCCTAACCCTAACCCTAACCCTAACCCTAACCTTAGCCCTAACCCTAACCCCTAACCCCTAACCGTAACGCTAACCCTAAGCCTAACCCCTAACCCCTAACCCCTAACCCTAACCATAACCCTAAACCCTAACCCTAACCCTAACCCTAACCCTAGCCCTAACCCTAGCCCTAAGTCGTACCCTAACCCTAATCCTAACCCTAACCCAACCTTAACCCTAAAACTAACCTTAGCCCTTAAAACTAACCTAATAGAAACCCTAACCCTAACTCCTAACCCTAAGCCTAACCTAACCCTAACCCTAACCCTAGCCGTAACCCTAACCCTAACCCTAACCCTAGCCCTAACCCTAACCCTAACCCTAACCCTAACCTTAGCCCTAACCCTAACCCCTAACCCCTAACCGTAACGCTAACCCTAAGCCTAACCCCTAACCCCTAACCCCTAACCCTAACCATAACCCTAAACCCTAACCCTAACCCTAACCCTAACCCTAGCCCTAACCCTAGCCCTAAGTCGTACCCTAACCCTAATCCTAACCCTAACCCAACCTTAACCCTAAAACTAACCTTAGCCCTTAAAACTAACCTAATAGAAACCCTAACCCTAACTCCTAACCCTAAGCCTAACCTAACCCTAACCCTAACCCTAGCCGTAACCCTAACCCTAACCCTAACCCTAGCCCTAACCCTAACCCTAACCCTAACCCTAACCTTAGCCCTAACCCTAACCCCTAACCCCTAACCGTAACGCTAACCCTAAGCCTAACCCCTAACCCCTAACCCCTAACCCTAACCATAACCCTAAACCCTAACCCTAACCCTAACCCTAACCCTAGCCCTAACCCTAGCCCTAAGTCGTACCCTAACCCTAATCCTAACCCTAACCCAACCTTAACCCTAAAACTAACCTTAGCCCTTAAAACTAACCTAATAGAAACCCTAACCCTAACTCCTAACCCTAAGCCTAACCTAACCCTAACCCTAAGCCCTAGCCGTAACCCTAACCCTAACCCTAACCCTAGCCCTAACCCTAACCCTAACCCTAACCCTAGACCCTAACCCCTAACCCCTAACCGTAACGCTAACCCTAAGCCTAACCCCTAACCCCTAACCCCTAACCCTAACCATAACCCTAAACCCTAACCCTAACCCTAACCCTAACCCTAGCCCTAACCCTAGCCCTAAGTCGTACCCTAACCCTAATCCTAACCCTAACCCAACCTTAACCCTAAAACTAACCTTAGCCCTTAAAACTAACCTAATAGAAACCCTAACCCTAACTCCTAACCCTAAGCCTAACCTAACCCTAACCCTAACCCTAGCCGTAACCCTAACCCTAACCCTAACCCTAGCCCTAACCCTAATCCTAACCCTAACCCCTAACCCCTAACCGTAACGCTAACCCTAAGCCTAACCCCTAACCCCTAACCCCTAACCCTAACCATAACCCTAAACCCTAACCCTAACCCTAACCCTAACCCTAGCCCTAACCCTAGCCCTAAGTCGTACCCTAACCCTAATCCTAACCCTAACCCAACCTTAACCCTAAAACTAACCTTAGCCCTTAAAACTAACCTAATAGAAACCCTAACCCTAACTCCTAACCCTAAGCCTAACCTAACCCTAACCCTAACCCTAGCCGTAACCCTAACCCTAACCCTAACCCTAGCCCTAACCCTAACCCTAACCCTAACCCTAACCTTAGCCCTAACCCTAACCCCTAACCCCTAACCGTAACGCTAACCCTAAGCCTAACCCCTAACCCCTAACCCCTAACCCTAACCATAACCCTAAACCCTAACCCTAACCCTAACCCTAACCCTAGCCCTAACCCTAGCCCTAAGTCGTACCCTAACCCTAATCCTAACCCTAACCCAACCTTAACCCTAAAACTAACCTTAGCCCTTAAAACTAACCTAATAGAAACCCTAACCCTAACTCCTAACCCTAAGCCTAACCTAACCCTAACCCTAACCCTAGCCGTAACCCTAACCCTAACCCTAACCCTAGCCCTAACCCTAACCCTAACCCTAACCCTAACCTTAGCCCTAACCCTAACCCCTAACCCCTAACCGTAACGCTAACCCTAAGCCTAACCCCTAACCCCTAACCCCTAACCCTAACCATAACCCTAAACCCTAACCCTAACCCTAACCCTAACCCTAGCCCTAACCCTAGCCCTAAGTCGTACCCTAACCCTAATCCTAACCCTAACCCAACCTTAACCCTAAAACTAACCTTAGCCCTTAAAACTAACCTAATAGAAACCCTAACCCTAACTCCTAACCCTAAGCCTAACCTAACCCTAACCCTAACCCTAGCCGTAACCCTAACCCTAACCCTAACCCTAGCCCTAACCCTAACCCTAACCCTAACCCTAACCTTAGCCCTAACCCTAACCCCTAACCCCTAACCGTAACGCTAACCCTAAGCCTAACCCCTAACCCCTAACCCCTAACCCTAACCATAACCCTAAACCCTAACCCTAACCCTAACCCTAACCCTAGCCCTAACCCTAGCCCTAAGTCGTACCCTAACCCTAATCCTAACCCTAACCCAACCTTAACCCTAAAACTAACCTTAGCCCTTAAAACTAACCTAATAGAAACCCTAACCCTAACTCCTAACCCTAAGCCTAACCTAACCCTAACCCTAACCCTAGCCGTAACCCTAACCCTAACCCTAACCCTAGCCCTAACCCTAACCCTAACCCTAACCCTAACCTTAGCCCTAACCCTAACCCCTAACCCCTAACCGTAACGCTAACCCTAAGCCTAACCCCTAACCCCTAACCCCTAACCCTAACCATAACCCTAAACCCTAACCCTAACCCTAACCCTAACCCTAGCCCTAACCCTAGCCCTAAGTCGTACCCTAACCCTAATCCTAACCCTAACCCAACCTTAACCCTAAAACTAACCTTAGCCCTTAAAACTAACCTAATAGAAACCCTAACCCTAACTCCTAACCCTAAGCCTAACCTAACCCTAACCCTAAGCCTAGCCGTAACCCTAACCCTAACCCTAACCCTAGCCCTAACCCTAACCCTAACCCTAACCCTAACCTTAGCCCTAACCCTAACCCCTAACCCCTAACCGTAACGCTAACCCTAAGCCTAACCCCTAACCCCTAACCCCTAACCCTAACCATAACCCTAAACCCTAACCCTAACCCTAACCCTAACCCTAGCCCTAACCCTAGCCCTAAGTCGTACCCTAACCCTAATCCTAACCCTAACCCAACCTTAACCCTAAAACTAACCTTAGCCCTTAAAACTAACCTAATAGAAACCCTAACCCTAACTCCTAACCCTAAGCCTAACCTAACCCTAACCCTAAGCCTAGCCGTAACCCTAACCCTAACCCTAACCCTAGCCCTAACCCTAACCCTAACCCTAACCCTAACCTTAGCCCTAACCCTAACCCCTAACCCCTAACCGTAACGCTAACCCTAAGCCTAACCCCTAACCCCTAACCCCTAACCCTAACCATAACCCTAAACCCTAACCCTAACCCTAACCCTAACCCTAGCCCTAACCCTAGCCCTAAGTCGTACCCTAACCCTAATCCTAACCCTAACCCAACCTTAACCCTAAAACTAACCTTAGCCCTTAAAACTAACCTAATAGAAACCCTAACCCTAACTCCTAACCCTAAGCCTAACCTAACCCTAACCCTAACCCTAGCCGTAACCCTAACCCTAACCCTAACCCTAGCCCTAACCCTAACCCTAACCCTAACCCTAACCTTAGCCCTAACCCTAACCCCTAACCCCTAACCGTAACGCTAACCCTAAGCCTAACCCCTAACCCCTAACCCCTAACCCTAACCATAACCCTAAACCCTAACCCTAACCCTAACCCTAACCCTAGCCCTAACCCTAGCCCTAAGTCGTACCCTAACCCTAATCCTAACCCTAACCCAACCTTAACCCTAAAACTAACCTTAGCCCTTAAAACTAACCTAATAGAAACCCTAACCCTAACTCCTAACCCTAAGCCTAACCTAACCCTAACCCTAACCCTAGCCGTAACCCTAACCCTAACCCTAACCCTAGCCCTAACCCTAACCCTAACCCTAACCCTAACCTTAGCCCTAACCCTAACCCCTAACCCCTAACCGTAACGCTAACCCTAAGCCTAACCCCTAACCCCTAACCCCTAACCCTAACCATAACCCTAAACCCTAACCCTAACCCTAACCCTAACCCTAGCCCTAACCCTAGCCCTAAGTCGTACCCTAACCCTAATCCTAACCCTAACCCAACCTTAACCCTAAAACTAACCTTAGCCCTTAAAACTAACCTAATAGAAACCCTAACCCTAACTCCTAACCCTAAGCCTAACCTAACCCTAACCCTAACCCTAGCCGTAACCCTAACCCTAACCCTAACCCTAGCCCTAACCCTAACCCTAACCCTAACCCTAACCTTAGCCCTAACCCTAACCCCTAACCCCTAACCGTAACGCTAACCCTAAGCCTAACCCCTAACCCCTAACCCCTAACCCTAACCATAACCCTAAACCCTAACCCTAACCCTAACCCTAACCCTAGCCCTAACCCTAGCCCTAAGTCGTACCCTAACCCTAATCCTAACCCTAACCCAACCTTAACCCTAAAACTAACCTTAGCCCTTAAAACTAACCTAATAGAAACCCTAACCCTAACTCCTAACCCTAAGCCTAACCTAACCCTAACCCTAACCCTAGCCGTAACCCTAACCCTAACCCTAACCCTAGCCCTAACCCTAACCCTAACCCTAACCCTAACCTTAGCCCTAACCCTAACCCCTAACCCCTAACCGTAACGCTAACCCTAAGCCTAACCCCTAACCCCTAACCCCTAACCCTAACCATAACCCTAAACCCTAACCCTAACCCTAACCCTAACCCTAGCCCTAACCCTAGCCCTAAGTCGTACCCTAACCCTAATCCTAACCCTAACCCAACCTTAACCCTAAAACTAACCTTAGCCCTTAAAACTAACCTAATAGAAACCCTAACCCTAACTCCTAACCCTAAGCCTAACCTAACCCTAACCCTAACCCTAGCCGTAACCCTAACCCTAACCCTAACCCTAGCCCTAACCCTAACCCTAACCCTAACCCTAACCTTAGCCCTAACCCTAACCCCTAACCCCTAACCGTAACGCTAACCCTAAGCCTAACCCCTAACCCCTAACCCCTAACCCTAACCATAACCCTAAACCCTAACCCTAACCCTAACCCTAACCCTAGCCCTAACCCTAGCCCTAAGTCGTACCCTAACCCTAATCCTAACCCTAACCCAACCTTAACCCTAAAACTAACCTTAGCCCTTAAAACTAACCTAATAGAAACCCTAACCCTAACTCCTAACCCTAAGCCTAACCTAACCCTAACCCTAACCCTAGCCGTAACCCTAACCCTAACCCTAACCCTAGCCCTAACCCTAACCCTAACCCTAACCCTAACCTTAGCCCTAACCCTAACCCCTAACCCCTAACCGTAACGCTAACCCTAAGCCTAACCCCTAACCCCTAACCCCTAACCCTAACCATAACCCTAAACCCTAACCCTAACCCTAACCCTAACCCTAGCCCTAACCCTAGCCCTAAGTCGTACCCTAACCCTAATCCTAACCCTAACCCAACCTTAACCCTAAAACTAACCTTAGCCCTTAAAACTAACCTAATAGAAACCCTAACCCTAACTCCTAACCCTAAGCCTAACCTAACCCTAACCCTAACCCTAGCCGTAACCCTAACCCTAACCCTAACCCTAGCCCTAACCCTAACCCTAACCCTAACCCTAACCTTAGCCCTAACCCTAACCCCTAACCCCTAACCGTAACGCTAACCCTAAGCCTAACCCCTAACCCCTAACCCCTAACCCTAACCATAACCCTAAACCCTAACCCTAACCCTAACCCTAACCCTAGCCCTAACCCTAGCCCTAAGTCGTACCCTAACCCTAATCCTAACCCTAACCCAACCTTAACCCTAAAACTAACCTTAGCCCTTAAAACTAACCTAATAGAAACCCTAACCCTAACTCCTAACCCTAAGCCTAACCTAACCCTAACCCTAACCCTAGCCGTAACCCTAACCCTAACCCTAACCCTAGCCCTAACCCTAACCCTAACCCTAACCCTAACCTTAGCCCTAACCCTAACCCCTAACCCCTAACCGTAACGCTAACCCTAAGCCTAACCCCTAACCCCTAACCCCTAACCCTAACCATAACCCTAAACCCTAACCCTAACCCTAACCCTAACCCTAGCCCTAACCCTAGCCCTAAGTCGTACCCTAACCCTAATCCTAACCCTAACCCAACCTTAACCCTAAAACTAACCTTAGCCCTTAAAACTAACCTAATAGAAACCCTAACCCTAACTCCTAACCCTAAGCCTAACCTAACCCTAACCCTAACCCTAGCCGTAACCCTAACCCTAACCCTAACCCTAGCCCTAACCCTAACCCTAACCCTAACCCTAACCTTAGCCCTAACCCTAACCCCTAACCCCTAACCGTAACGCTAACCCTAAGCCTAACCCCTAACCCCTAACCCCTAACCCTAACCATAACCCTAAACCCTAACCCTAACCCTAACCCTAACCCTAGCCCTAACCCTAGCCCTAAGTCGTACCCTAACCCTAATCCTAACCCTAACCCAACCTTAACCCTAAAACTAACCTTAGCCCTTAAAACTAACCTAATAGAAACCCTAACCCTAACTCCTAACCCTAAGCCTAACCTAACCCTAACCCTAACCCTAGCCGTAACCCTAACCCTAACCCTAACCCTAGCCCTAACCCTAACCCTAACCCTAACCCTAACCTTAGCCCTAACCCTAACCCCTAACCCCTAACCGTAACGCTAACCCTAAGCCTAACCCCTAACCCCTAACCCCTAACCCTAACCATAACCCTAAACCCTAACCCTAACCCTAACCCTAACCCTAGCCCTAACCCTAGCCCTAAGTCGTACCCTAACCCTAATCCTAACCCTAACCCAACCTTAACCCTAAAACTAACCTTAGCCCTTAAAACTAACCTAATAGAAACCCTAACCCTAACTCCTAACCCTAAGCCTAACCTAACCCTAACCCTAACCCTAGCCGTAACCCTAACCCTAACCCTAACCCTAGCCCTAACCCTAACCCTAACCCTAACCCTAACCTTAGCCCTAACCCTAACCCCTAACCCCTAACCGTAACGCTAACCCTAAGCCTAACCCCTAACCCCTAACCCCTAACCCTAACCATAACCCTAAACCCTAACCCTAACCCTAACCCTAACCCTAGCCCTAACCCTAGCCCTAAGTCGTACCCTAACCCTAATCCTAACCCTAACCCAACCTTAACCCTAAAACTAACCTTAGCCCTTAAAACTAACCTAATAGAAACCCTAACCCTAACTCCTAACCCTAAGCCTAACCTAACCCTAACCCTAACCCTAGCCGTAACCCTAACCCTAACCCTAACCCTAGCCCTAACCCTAACCCTAACCCTAACCCTAACCTTAGCCCTAACCCTAACCCCTAACCCCTAACCGTAACGCTAACCCTAAGCCTAACCCCTAACCCCTAACCCCTAACCCTAACCATAACCCTAAACCCTAACCCTAACCCTAACCCTAACCCTAGCCCTAACCCTAGCCCTAAGTCGTACCCTAACCCTAATCCTAACCCTAACCCAACCTTAACCCTAAAACTAACCTTAGCCCTTAAAACTAACCTAATAGAAACCCTAACCCTAACTCCTAACCCTAAGCCTAACCTAACCCTAACCCTAACCCTAGCCGTAACCCTAACCCTAACCCTAACCCTAGCCCTAACCCTAACCCTAACCCTAACCCTAACCTTAGCCCTAACCCTAACCCCTAACCCCTAACCGTAACGCTAACCCTAAGCCTAACCCCTAACCCCTAACCCCTAACCCTAACCATAACCCTAAACCCTAACCCTAACCCTAACCCTAACCCTAGCCCTAACCCTAGCCCTAAGTCGTACCCTAACCCTAATCCTAACCCTAACCCAACCTTAACCCTAAAACTAACCTTAGCCCTTAAAACTAACCTAATAGAAACCCTAACCCTAACTCCTAACCCTAAGCCTAACCTAACCCTAACCCTAACCCTAGCCGTAACCCTAACCCTAACCCTAACCCTAGCCCTAACCCTAACCCTAACCCTAACCCTAACCTTAGCCCTAACCCTAACCCCTAACCCCTAACCGTAACGCTAACCCTAAGCCTAACCCCTAACCCCTAACCCCTAACCCTAACCATAACCCTAAACCCTAACCCTAACCCTAACCCTAACCCTAGCCCTAACCCTAGCCCTAAGTCGTACCCTAACCCTAATCCTAACCCTAACCCAACCTTAACCCTAAAACTAACCTTAGCCCTTAAAACTAACCTAATAGAAACCCTAACCCTAACTCCTAACCCTAAGCCTAACCTAACCCTAACCCTAACCCTAGCCGTAACCCTAACCCTAACCCTAACCCTAGCCCTAACCCTAACCCTAACCCTAACCCTAACCTTAGCCCTAACCCTAACCCCTAACCCCTAACCGTAACGCTAACCCTAAGCCTAACCCCTAACCCCTAACCCCTAACCCTAACCATAACCCTAAACCCTAACCCTAACCCTAACCCTAACCCTAGCCCTAACCCTAGCCCTAAGTCGTACCCTAACCCTAATCCTAACCCTAACCCAACCTTAACCCTAAAACTAACCTTAGCCCTTAAAACTAACCTAATAGAAACCCTAACCCTAACTCCTAACCCTAAGCCTAACCTAACCCTAACCCTAACCCTAGCCGTAACCCTAACCCTAACCCTAACCCTAGCCCTAACCCTAACCCTAACCCTAACCCTAACCTTAGCCCTAACCCTAACCCCTAACCCCTAACCGTAACGCTAACCCTAAGCCTAACCCCTAACCCCTAACCCCTAACCCTAACCATAACCCTAAACCCTAACCCTAACCCTAACCCTAACCCTAGCCCTAACCCTAGCCCTAAGTCGTACCCTAACCCTAATCCTAACCCTAACCCAACCTTAACCCTAAAACTAACCTTAGCCCTTAAAACTAACCTAATAGAAACCCTAACCCTAACTCCTAACCCTAAGCCTAACCTAACCCTAACCCTAACCCTAGCCGTAACCCTAACCCTAACCCTAACCCTAGCCCTAACCCTAACCCTAACCCTAACCCTAACCTTAGCCCTAACCCTAACCCCTAACCCCTAACCGTAACGCTAACCCTAAGCCTAACCCCTAACCCCTAACCCCTAACCCTAACCATAACCCTAAACCCTAACCCTAACCCTAACCCTAACCCTAGCCCTAACCCTAGCCCTAAGTCGTACCCTAACCCTAATCCTAACCCTAACCCAACCTTAACCCTAAAACTAACCTTAGCCCTTAAAACTAACCTAATAGAAACCCTAACCCTAACTCCTAACCCTAAGCCTAACCTAACCCTAACCCTAACCCTAGCCGTAACCCTAACCCTAACCCTAACCCTAGCCCTAACCCTAACCCTAACCCTAACCCTAACCTTAGCCCTAACCCTAACCCCTAACCCCTAACCGTAACGCTAACCCTAAGCCTAACCCCTAACCCCTAACCCCTAACCCTAACCATAACCCTAAACCCTAACCCTAACCCTAACCCTAACCCTAGCCCTAACCCTAGCCCTAAGTCGTACCCTAACCCTAATCCTAACCCTAACCCAACCTTAACCCTAAAACTAACCTTAGCCCTTAAAACTAACCTAATAGAAACCCTAACCCTAACTCCTAACCCTAAGCCTAACCTAACCCTAACCCTAACCCTAGCCGTAACCCTAACCCTAACCCTAACCCTAGCCCTAACCCTAACCCTAACCCTAACCCTAACCTTAGCCCTAACCCTAACCCCTAACCCCTAACCGTAACGCTAACCCTAAGCCTAACCCCTAACCCCTAACCCCTAACCCTAACCATAACCCTAAACCCTAACCCTAACCCTAACCCTAACCCTAGCCCTAACCCTAGCCCTAAGTCGTACCCTAACCCTAATCCTAACCCTAACCCAACCTTAACCCTAAAACTAACCTTAGCCCTTAAAACTAACCTAATAGAAACCCTAACCCTAACTCCTAACCCTAAGCCTAACCTAACCCTAACCCTAACCCTAGCCGTAACCCTAACCCTAACCCTAACCCTAGCCCTAACCCTAACCCTAACCCTAACCCTAACCTTAGCCCTAACCCTAACCCCTAACCCCTAACCGTAACGCTAACCCTAAGCCTAACCCCTAACCCCTAACCCCTAACCCTAACCATAACCCTAAACCCTAACCCTAACCCTAACCCTAACCCTAGCCCTAACCCTAGCCCTAAGTCGTACCCTAACCCTAATCCTAACCCTAACCCAACCTTAACCCTAAAACTAACCTTAGCCCTTAAAACTAACCTAATAGAAACCCTAACCCTAACTCCTAACCCTAAGCCTAACCTAACCCTAACCCTAACCCTAGCCGTAACCCTAACCCTAACCCTAACCCTAGCCCTAACCCTAACCCTAACCCTAACCCTAACCTTAGCCCTAACCCTAACCCCTAACCCCTAACCGTAACGCTAACCCTAAGCCTAACCCCTAACCCCTAACCCCTAACCCTAACCATAACCCTAAACCCTAACCCTAACCCTAACCCTAACCCTAGCCCTAACCCTAGCCCTAAGTCGTACCCTAACCCTAATCCTAACCCTAACCCAACCTTAACCCTAAAACTAACCTTAGCCCTTAAAACTAACCTAATAGAAACCCTAACCCTAACTCCTAACCCTAAGCCTAACCTAACCCTAACCCTAACCCTAGCCGTAACCCTAACCCTAACCCTAACCCTAGCCCTAACCCTAACCCTAACCCTAACCCTAACCTTAGCCCTAACCCTAACCCCTAACCCCTAACCGTAACGCTAACCCTAAGCCTAACCCCTAACCCCTAACCCCTAACCCTAACCATAACCCTAAACCCTAACCCTAACCCTAACCCTAACCCTAGCCCTAACCCTAGCCCTAAGTCGTACCCTAACCCTAATCCTAACCCTAACCCAACCTTAACCCTAAAACTAACCTTAGCCCTTAAAACTAACCTAATAGAAACCCTAACCCTAACTCCTAACCCTAAGCCTAACCTAACCCTAACCCTAACCCTAGCCGTAACCCTAACCCTAACCCTAACCCTAGCCCTAACCCTAACCCTAACCCTAACCCTAACCTTAGCCCTAACCCTAACCCCTAACCCCTAACCGTAACGCTAACCCTAAGCCTAACCCCTAACCCCTAACCCCTAACCCTAACCATAACCCTAAACCCTAACCCTAACCCTAACCCTAAGCCCTAGCCCTAACCCTAGCCCTAAGTCGTACCCTAACCCTAATCCTAACCCTAACCCAACCTTAACCCTAAAACTAACCTTAGCCCTTAAAACTAACCTAATAGAAACCCTAACCCTAACTCCTAACCCTAAGCCTAACCTAACCCTAACCCTAACCCTAGCCGTAACCCTAACCCTAACCCTAACCCTAGCCCTAACCCTAACCCTAACCCTAACCCTAACCTTAGCCCTAACCCTAACCCCTAACCCCTAACCGTAACGCTAACCCTAAGCCTAACCCCTAACCCCTAACCCCTAACCCTAACCATAACCCTAAACCCTAACCCTAACCCTAACCCTAACCCTAGCCCTAACCCTAGCCCTAAGTCGTACCCTAACCCTAATCCTAACCCTAACCCAACCTTAACCCTAAAACTAACCTTAGCCCTTAAAACTAACCTAATAGAAACCCTAACCCTAACTCCTAACCCTAAGCCTAACCTAACCCTAACCCTAACCCTAGCCGTAACCCTAACCCTAACCCTAACCCTAGCCCTAACCCTAACCCTAACCCTAACCCTAACCTTAGCCCTAACCCTAACCCCTAACCCCTAACCGTAACGCTAACCCTAAGCCTAACCCCTAACCCCTAACCCCTAACCCTAACCATAACCCTAAACCCTAACCCTAACCCTAACCCTAACCCTAGCCCTAACCCTAGCCCTAAGTCGTACCCTAACCCTAATCCTAACCCTAACCCAACCTTAACCCTAAAACTAACCTTAGCCCTTAAAACTAACCTAATAGAAACCCTAACCCTAACTCCTAACCCTAAGCCTAACCTAACCCTAACCCTAACCCTAGCCGTAACCCTAACCCTAACCCTAACCCTAGCCCTAACCCTAACCCTAACCCTAACCCTAACCTTAGCCCTAACCCTAACCCCTAACCCCTAACCGTAACGCTAACCCTAAGCCTAACCCCTAACCCCTAACCCCTAACCCTAACCATAACCCTAAACCCTAACCCTAACCCTAACCCTAACCCTAGCCCTAACCCTAGCCCTAAGTCGTACCCTAACCCTAATCCTAACCCTAACCCAACCTTAACCCTAAAACTAACCTTAGCCCTTAAAACTAACCTAATAGAAACCCTAACCCTAACTCCTAACCCTAAGCCTAACCTAACCCTAACCCTAACCCTAGCCGTAACCCTAACCCTAACCCTAACCCTAGCCCTAACCCTAACCCTAACCCTAACCCTAACCTTAGCCCTAACCCTAACCCCTAACCCCTAACCGTAACGCTAACCCTAAGCCTAACCCCTAACCCCTAACCCCTAACCCTAACCATAACCCTAAACCCTAACCCTAACCCTAACCCTAACCCTAGCCCTAACCCTAGCCCTAAGTCGTACCCTAACCCTAATCCTAACCCTAACCCAACCTTAACCCTAAAACTAACCTTAGCCCTTAAAACTAACCTAATAGAAACCCTAACCCTAACTCCTAACCCTAAGCCTAACCTAACCCTAACCCTAACCCTAGCCGTAACCCTAACCCTAACCCTAACCCTAGCCCTAACCCTAACCCTAACCCTAACCCTAACCTTAGCCCTAACCCTAACCCCTAACCCCTAACCGTAACGCTAACCCTAAGCCTAACCCCTAACCCCTAACCCCTAACCCTAACCATAACCCTAAACCCTAACCCTAACCCTAACCCTAACCCTAGCCCTAACCCTAGCCCTAAGTCGTACCCTAACCCTAATCCTAACCCTAACCCAACCTTAACCCTAAAACTAACCTTAGCCCTTAAAACTAACCTAATAGAAACCCTAACCCTAACTCCTAACCCTAAGCCTAACCTAACCCTAACCCTAACCCTAGCCGTAACCCTAACCCTAACCCTAACCCTAGCCCTAACCCTAACCCTAACCCTAACCCTAACCTTAGCCCTAACCCTAACCCCTAACCCCTAACCGTAACGCTAACCCTAAGCCTAACCCCTAACCCCTAACCCCTAACCCTAACCATAACCCTAAACCCTAACCCTAACCCTAACCCTAACCCTAGCCCTAACCCTAGCCCTAAGTCGTACCCTAACCCTAATCCTAACCCTAACCCAACCTTAACCCTAAAACTAACCTTAGCCCTTAAAACTAACCTAATAGAAACCCTAACCCTAACTCCTAACCCTAAGCCTAACCTAACCCTAACCCTAACCCTAGCCGTAACCCTAACCCTAACCCTAACCCTAGCCCTAACCCTAACCCTAACCCTAACCCTAACCTTAGCCCTAACCCTAACCCCTAACCCCTAACCGTAACGCTAACCCTAAGCCTAACCCCTAACCCCTAACCCCTAACCCTAACCATAACCCTAAACCCTAACCCTAACCCTAACCCTAACCCTAGCCCTAACCCTAGCCCTAAGTCGTACCCTAACCCTAATCCTAACCCTAACCCAACCTTAACCCTAAAACTAACCTTAGCCCTTAAAACTAACCTAATAGAAACCCTAACCCTAACTCCTAACCCTAAGCCTAACCTAACCCTAACCCTAACCCTAGCCGTAACCCTAACCCTAACCCTAACCCTAGCCCTAACCCTAACCCTAACCCTAACCCTAACCTTAGCCCTAACCCTAACCCCTAACCCCTAACCGTAACGCTAACCCTAAGCCTAACCCCTAACCCCTAACCCCTAACCCTAACCATAACCCTAAACCCTAACCCTAACCCTAACCCTAACCCTAGCCCTAACCCTAGCCCTAAGTCGTACCCTAACCCTAATCCTAACCCTAACCCAACCTTAACCCTAAAACTAACCTTAGCCCTTAAAACTAACCTAATAGAAACCCTAACCCTAACTCCTAACCCTAAGCCTAACCTAACCCTAACCCTAACCCTAGCCGTAACCCTAACCCTAACCCTAACCCTAGCCCTAACCCTAACCCTAACCCTAACCCTAACCTTAGCCCTAACCCTAACCCCTAACCCCTAACCGTAACGCTAACCCTAAGCCTAACCCCTAACCCCTAACCCCTAACCCTAACCATAACCCTAAACCCTAACCCTAACCCTAACCCTAACCCTAGCCCTAACCCTAGCCCTAAGTCGTACCCTAACCCTAATCCTAACCCTAACCCAACCTTAACCCTAAAACTAACCTTAGCCCTTAAAACTAACCTAATAGAAACCCTAACCCTAACTCCTAACCCTAAGCCTAACCTAACCCTAACCCTAACCCTAGCCGTAACCCTAACCCTAACCCTAACCCTAGCCCTAACCCTAACCCTAACCCTAACCCTAACCTTAGCCCTAACCCTAACCCCTAACCCCTAACCGTAACGCTAACCCTAAGCCTAACCCCTAACCCCTAACCCCTAACCCTAACCATAACCCTAAACCCTAACCCTAACCCTAACCCTAACCCTAGCCCTAACCCTAGCCCTAAGTCGTACCCTAACCCTAATCCTAACCCTAACCCAACCTTAACCCTAAAACTAACCTTAGCCCTTAAAACTAACCTAATAGAAACCCTAACCCTAACTCCTAACCCTAAGCCTAACCTAACCCTAACCCTAACCCTAGCCGTAACCCTAACCCTAACCCTAACCCTAGCCCTAACCCTAACCCTAACCCTAACCCTAACCTTAGCCCTAACCCTAACCCCTAACCCCTAACCGTAACGCTAACCCTAAGCCTAACCCCTAACCCCTAACCCCTAACCCTAACCATAACCCTAAACCCTAACCCTAACCCTAACCCTAACCCTAGCCCTAACCCTAGCCCTAAGTCGTACCCTAACCCTAATCCTAACCCTAACCCAACCTTAACCCTAAAACTAACCTTAGCCCTTAAAACTAACCTAATAGAAACCCTAACCCTAACTCCTAACCCTAAGCCTAACCTAACCCTAACCCTAACCCTAGCCGTAACCCTAACCCTAACCCTAACCCTAGCCCTAACCCTAACCCTAACCCTAACCCTAACCTTAGCCCTAACCCTAACCCCTAACCCCTAACCGTAACGCTAACCCTAAGCCTAACCCCTAACCCCTAACCCCTAACCCTAACCATAACCCTAAACCCTAACCCTAACCCTAACCCTAACCCTAGCCCTAACCCTAGCCCTAAGTCGTACCCTAACCCTAATCCTAACCCTAACCCAACCTTAACCCTAAAACTAACCTTAGCCCTTAAAACTAACCTAATAGAAACCCTAACCCTAACTCCTAACCCTAAGCCTAACCTAACCCTAACCCTAACCCTAGCCGTAACCCTAACCCTAACCCTAACCCTAGCCCTAACCCTAACCCTAACCCTAACCCTAACCTTAGCCCTAACCCTAACCCCTAACCCCTAACCGTAACGCTAACCCTAACCTAACCCCTAACCGTAACGCTAACCCTAAGCCTAACCCCTAACCCCTAACCCCTAACCCTAACCATAACCCTAAACCCTAACCCTAACCCTAACCCTAACCCTAGCCCTAACCCTAGCCCTAAGTCGTACCCTAACCCTAATCCTAACCCTAACCCAACCTTAACCCTAAAACTAACCTTAGCCCTTAAAACTAACCTAATAGAAACCCTAACCCTAACTCCTAACCCTAAGCCTAACCTAACCCTAACCCTAACCCTAGCCGTAACCCTAACCCTAACCCTAACCCTAGCCCTAACCCTAACCCTAACCCTAACCCTAACCTTAGCCCTAACCCTAACCCCTAACCCCTAACCGTAACGCTAACCCTAAGCCTAACCCCTAACCCCTAACCCTAACCATAACCCTAAACCCTAACCCTAACCCTAGCCCTAACCCTAGCCCTAAGTCGTACCCTAACCCTAATCCTAACCCTAACCCAACCTTAACCCTAAAACTAACCTTAGCCCTTAAAACTAACCTAATAGAAACCCTAACCCTAACTCCTAACCCTAAGCCTAACCTAACCCTAACCCTAACCCTAGCCGTAACCCTAACCCTAACCCTAACCCTAGCCCTAACCCTAACCCTAACCCTAACCCTAACCTTAGCCCTAACCCTAACCCCTAACCCCTAACCGTAACGCTAACCCTAAGCCTAACCCCTAACCCCTAACCCCTAACCCTAACCATAACCCTAAACCCTAACCCTAACCCTAACCCTAACCCTAGCCCTAACCCTAGCCCTAAGTCGTACCCTAACCCTAATCCTAACCCTAACCCAACCTTAACCCTAAAACTAACCTTAGCCCTTAAAACTAACCTAATAGAAACCCTAACCCTAACTCCTAACCCTAAGCCTAACCTAACCCTAACCCTAACCCTAGCCGTAACCCTAACCCTAACCCTAACCCTAGCCCTAACCCTAACCCTAACCCTAACCCTAACCTTAGCCCTAACCCTAACCCCTAACCCCTAACCGTAACGCTAACCCTAAGCCTAACCCCTAACCCCTAACCCCTAACCCTAACCATAACCCTAAACCCTAACCCTAACCCTAGCCCTAACCCTAGCCCTAAGTCGTACCCTAACCCTAATCCTAACCCTAACCCAACCTTAACCCTAAAACTAACCTTAGCCCTTAAAACTAACCTAATAGAAACCCTAACCCTAACTCCTAACCCTAAGCCTAACCTAACCCTAACCCTAACCCTAGCCGTAACCCTAACCCTAACCCTAACCCTAGCCCTAACCCTAACCCTAACCCTAACCCTAACCTTAGCCCTAACCCTAACCCCTAACCCCTAACCGTAACGCTAACCCTAAGCCTAACCCCTAACCCCTAACCCCTAACCCTAACCATAACCCTAAACCCTAACCCTAACCCTAACCCTAACCCTAGCCCTAACCCTAGCCCTAAGTCGTACCCTAACCCTAATCCTAACCCTAACCCAACCTTAACCCTAAAACTAACCTTAGCCCTTAAAACTAACCTAATAGAAACCCTAACCCTAACTCCTAACCCTAAGCCTAACCTAACCCTAACCCTAACCCTAGCCGTAACCCTAACCCTAACCCTAACCCTAGCCCTAACCCTAACCCTAACCCTAACCCCTAACCCTAACCCTAACCCTAGCCGTAACCCTAACCCTAACCCTAACCCTAGCCCTAACCCTAACCCTAACCCTAACCCTAACCTTAGCCCTAACCCTAACCCCTAACCCCTAACCGTAACGCTAACCCTAAGCCTAACCCCTAACCCCTAACCCCTAACCCTAACCATAACCCTAACCCAACCTTAACCCTAAAACTAACCTTAGCCCTTAAAACTAACCTAATAGAAACCCTAACCCTAACTCCTAACCCTAAGCCTAACCTAACCCTAACCCTAACCCTAGCCGTAACCCTAACCCTAACCCTAACCCTAGCCCTAACCCTAACCCTAACCCTAACCCTAACCTTAGCCCTAACCCTAACCCCTAACCCCTAACCGTAACGCTAACCCTAAGCCTAACCCCTAACCCCTAACCCCTAACCCTAACCATAACCCTAAACCCTAACCCTAACCCTAACCCTAACCCTAGCCCTAACCCTAGCCCTAAGTCGTACCCTAACCCTAATCCTAACCCTAACCCAACCTTAACCCTAAAACTAACCTTAGCCCTTAAAACTAACCTAATAGAAACCCTAACCCTAACTCCTAACCCTAAGCCTAACCTAACCCTAACCCTAACCCTAGCCGTAACCCTAACCCTAACCCTAACCCTAGCCCTAACCCTAACCCTAACCCTAACCCTAACCTTAGCCCTAACCCTAACCCCTAACCCCTAACCGTAACGCTAACCCTAAGCCTAACCCCTAACCCCTAACCCCTAACCCTAACCATAACCCTAAACCCTAACCCTAACCCTAACCCTAACCCTAGCCCTAACCCTAGCCCTAAGTCGTACCCTAACCCTAATCCTAACCCTAACCCAACCTTAACCCTAAAACTAACCTTAGCCCTTAAAACTAACCTAATAGAAACCCTAACCCTAACTCCTAACCCTAAGCCTAACCTAACCCTAACCCTAACCCTAGCCGTAACCCTAACCCTAACCCTAACCCTAGCCCTAACCCTAACCCTAACCCTAACCCTAACCTTAGCCCTAACCCTAACCCCTAACCCCTAACCCCTAACCGTAACGCTAACCCTAAGCCTAACCCCTAACCCCTAACCCTAACCATAACCCTAAACCCTAACCCTAACCCTAACCCTAACCCTAGCCCTAACCCTAGCCCTAAGTCGTACCCTAACCCTAATCCTAACCCTAACCCAACCTTAACCCTAAAACTAACCTTAGCCCTTAAAACTAACCTAATAGAAACCCTAACCCTAACTCCTAACCCTAAGCCTAACCTAACCCTAACCCTAACCCTAGCCGTAACCCTAACCCTAACCCTAACCCTAGCCCTAACCCTAACCCTAACCCTAACCCTAACCTTAGCCCTAACCCTAACCCCTAACCCCTAACCGTAACGCTAACCCTAAGCCTAACCCCTAACCCCTAACCCCTAACCCTAACCATAACCCTAAACCCTAACCCTAACCCTAACCCTAACCCTAGCCCTAACCCTAGCCCTAAGTCGTACCCTAACCCTAATCCTAACCCTAACCCAACCTTAACCCTAAAACTAACCTTAGCCCTTAAAACTAACCTAATAGAAACCCTAACCCTAACTCCTAACCCTAAGCCTAACCTAACCCTAACCCTAACCCTAGCCGTAACCCTAACCCTAACCCTAACCCTAGCCCTAACCCTAACCCTAACCCTAACCCTAACCTTAGCCCTAACCCTAACCCCTAACCCCTAACCGTAACGCTAACCCTAAGCCTTACCCCTAACCCCTAACCCCTAACCCTAACCATAACCCTAGCCGTAACCCTAACCCTAACCCTAACCCTAGCCCTAACCCTAACCCTAACCCTAACCCTAACCTTAGCCCTAACCCTAACCCCTAACCCCTAACCGTAACGCTAACCCTAAGCCTAACCCCTAACCCCTAACCCCTAACCCTAACCATAACCCTAAACCCTAACCCTAACCCTAACCCTAACCCTAGCCCTAACCCTAGCCCTAAGTCGTACCCTAACCCTAATCCTAACCCTAACCCAACCTTAACCCTAAAACTAACCTTAGCCCTTAAAACTAACCTAATAGAAACCCTAACCCTAACTCCTAACCCTAAGCCTAACCTAACCCTAACCCTAACCCTAGCCGTAACCCTAACCCTAACCCTAACCCTAGCCCTAACCCTAACCCTAACCCTAACTCTAACCTTAGCCCTAACCCTAACCCCTAACCCCTAACCGTAACGCTAACCCTAAGCCTAACCCCTAACCCCTAACCCCTAACCCTAACCATAACCCTAAACCCTAACCCTAACCCTAACCCTAACCCTAGCCCTAACCCTAGCCCTAAGTCGTACCCTAACCCTAATCCTAACCCTAACCCAACCTTAACCCTAAAACTAACCTTAGCCCTTAAAACTAACCTAATAGAAACCCTAACCCTAACTCCTAACCCTAAGCCTAACCTAACCCTAACCCTAACCCTAGCCGTAACCCTAACCCTAACCCTAACCCTAGCCCTAACCCTAACCCTAACCCTAACCCTAACCTTAGCCCTAACCCTAACCCCTAACCCCTAACCGTAACGCTAACCCTAAGCCTAACCCCTAACCCCTAACCCCTAACCCTAACCATAACCCTAAACCCTAACCCTAACCCTAACCCTAACCCTAGCCCTAACCCTAGCCCTAAGTCGTACCCTAACCCTAATCCTAACCCTAACCCAACCTTAACCCTAAAACTAACCTTAGCCCTTAAAACTAACCTAATAGAAACCCTAACCCTAACTCCTAACCCTAAGCCTAACCTAACCCTAACCCTAACCCTAGCCGTAACCCTAACCCTAACCCTAACCCTAGCCCTAACCCTAACCCTAACCCTAACCCTAACCTTAGCCCTAACCCTAACCCCTAACCCCTAACCGTAACGCTAACCCTAAGCCTAACCCCTAACCCCTAACCCCTAACCCTAACCATAACCCTAAACCCTAACCCTAACCCTAACCCTAACCCTAGCCCTAACCCTAGCCCTAAGTCGTACCCTAACCCTAATCCTAACCCTAACCCAACCTTAACCCTAAAACTAACCTTAGCCCTTAAAACTAACCTAATAGAAACCCTAACCCTAACTCCTAACCCTAAGCCTAACCTAACCCTAACCCTAACCCTAGCCGTAACCCTAACCCTAACCCTAACCCTAGCCCTAACCCTAACCCTAACCCTAACCCTAACCTTAGCCCTAACCCTAACCCCTAACCCCTAACCGTAACGCTAACCCTAAGCCTAACCCCTAACCCCTAACCCCTAACCCTAACCATAACCCTAAACCCTAACCCTAACCCTAACCCTAACCCTAGCCCTAACCCTAGCCCTAAGTCGTACCCTAACCCTAATCCTAACCCTAACCCAACCTTAACCCTAAAACTAACCTTAGCCCTTAAAACTAACCTAATAGAAACCCTAACCCTAACTCCTAACCCTAAGCCTAACCTAACCCTAACCCTAACCCTAGCCGTAACCCTAACCCTAACCCTAACCCTAGCCCTAACCCTAACCCTAACCCTAACCCTAACCTTAGCCCTAACCCTAACCCCTAACCCCTAACCGTAACGCTAACCCTAAGCCTAACCCCTAACCCCTAACCCCTAACCCTAACCATAACCCTAAACCCTAACCCTAACCCTAACCCTAACCCTAGCCCTAACCCTAGCCCTAAGTCGTACCCTAACCCTAATCCTAACCCTAACCCAACCTTAACCCTAAAACTAACCTTAGCCCTTAAAACTAACCTAATAGAAACCCTAACCCTAACTCCTAACCCTAAGCCTAACCTAACCCTAACCCTAACCCTAGCCGTAACCCTAACCCTAACCCTAACCCTAGCCCTAACCCTAACCCTAACCCTAACCCTAACCTTAGCCCTAACCCTAACCCCTAACCCCTAACCGTAACGCTAACCCTAAGCCTAACCCCTAACCCCTAACCCCTAACCCTAACCATAACCCTAAACCCTAACCCTAACCCTAACCCTAACCCTAGCCCTAACCCTAGCCCTAAGTCGTACCCTAACCCTAATCCTAACCCTAACCCAACCTTAACCCTAAAACTAACCTTAGCCCTTAAAACTAACCTAATAGAAACCCTAACCCTAACTCCTAACCCTAAGCCTAACCTAACCCTAACCCTAACCCTAGCCGTAACCCTAACCCTAACCCTAACCCTAGCCCTAACCCTAACCCTAACCCTAACCCTAACCTTAGCCCTAACCCTAACCCCTAACCCCTAACCGTAACGCTAACCCTAAGCCTAACCCCTAACCCCTAACCCCTAACCCTAACCATAACCCTAAACCCTAACCCTAACCCTAACCCTAACCCTAGCCCTAACCCTAGCCCTAAGTCGTACCCTAACCCTAATCCTAACCCTAACCCAACCTTAACCCTAAAACTAACCTTAGCCCTTAAAACTAACCTAATAGAAACCCTAACCCTAACTCCTAACCCTAAGCCTAACCTAACCCTAACCCTAACCCTAGCCGTAACCCTAACCCTAACCCTAACCCTAGCCCTAACCCTAACCCTAACCCTAACCCTAACCTTAGCCCTAACCCTAACCCCTAACCCCTAACCGTAACGCTAACCCTAAGCCTAACCCCTAACCCCTAACCCCTAACCCTAACCATAACCCTAAACCCTAACCCTAACCCTAACCCTAACCCTAGCCCTAACCCTAGCCCTAAGTCGTACCCTAACCCTAATCCTAACCCTAACCCAACCTTAACCCTAAAACTAACCTTAGCCCTTAAAACTAACCTAATAGAAACCCTAACCCTAACTCCTAACCCTAAGCCTAACCTAACCCTAACCCTAACCCTAGCCGTAACCCTAACCCTAACCCTAACCCTAGCCCTAACCCTAACCCTAACCCTAACCCTAACCTTAGCCCTAACCCTAACCCCTAACCCCTAACCGTAACGCTAACCCTAAGCCTAACCCCTAACCCCTAACCCCTAACCCTAACCATAACCCTAAACCCTAACCCTAACCCTAACCCTAACCCTAGCCCTAACCCTAGCCCTAAGTCGTACCCTAACCCTAATCCTAACCCTAACCCAACCTTAACCCTAAAACTAACCTTAGCCCTTAAAACTAACCTAATAGAAACCCTAACCCTAACTCCTAACCCTAAGCCTAACCTAACCCTAACCCTAACCCTAGCCGTAACCCTAACCCTAACCCTAACCCTAGCCCTAACCCTAACCCTAACCCTAACCCTAACCTTAGCCCTAACCCTAACCCCTAACCCCTAACCGTAACGCTAACCCTAAGCCTAACCCCTAACCCCTAACCCCTAACCCTAACCATAACCCTAAACCCTAACCCTAACCCTAACCCTAACCCTAGCCCTAACCCTAGCCCTAAGTCGTACCCTAACCCTAATCCTAACCCTAACCCAACCTTAACCCTAAAACTAACCTTAGCCCTTAAAACTAACCTAATAGAAACCCTAACCCTAACTCCTAACCCTAAGCCTAACCTAACCCTAACCCTAACCCTAGCCGTAACCCTAACCCTAACCCTAACCCTAGCCCTAACCCTAACCCTAACCCTAACCCTAACCTTAGCCCTAACCCTAACCCCTAACCCCTAACCGTAACGCTAACCCTAAGCCTAACCCCTAACCCCTAACCCCTAACCCTAACCATAACCCTAAACCCTAACCCTAACCCTAACCCTAACCCTAGCCCTAACCCTAGCCCTAAGTCGTACCCTAACCCTAATCCTAACCCTAACCCAACCTTAACCCTAAAACTAACCTTAGCCCTTAAAACTAACCTAATAGAAACCCTAACCCTAACTCCTAACCCTAAGCCTAACCTAACCCTAACCCTAACCCTAGCCGTAACCCTAACCCTAACCCTAACCCTAGCCCTAACCCTAACCCTAACCCTAACCCTAACCTTAGCCCTAACCCTAACCCCTAACCCCTAACCGTAACGCTAACCCTAAGCCTAACCCCTAACCCCTAACCCCTAACCCTAACCATAACCCTAAACCCTAACCCTAACCCTAACCCTAACCCTAGCCCTAACCCTAGCCCTAAGTCGTACCCTAACCCTAATCCTAACCCTAACCCAACCTTAACCCTAAAACTAACCTTAGCCCTTAAAACTAACCTAATAGAAACCCTAACCCTAACTCCTAACCCTAAGCCTAACCTAACCCTAACCCTAACCCTAGCCGTAACCCTAACCCTAACCCTAACCCTAGCCCTAACCCTAACCCTAACCCTAACCCTAACCTTAGCCCTAACCCTAACCCCTAACCCCTAACCGTAACGCTAACCCTAAGCCTAACCCCTAACCCCTAACCCCTAACCCTAACCATAACCCTAAACCCTAACCCTAACCCTAACCCTAACCCTAGCCCTAACCCTAGCCCTAAGTCGTACCCTAACCCTAATCCTAACCCTAACCCAACCTTAACCCTAAAACTAACCTTAGCCCTTAAAACTAACCTAATAGAAACCCTAACCCTAACTCCTAACCCTAAGCCTAACCTAACCCTAACCCTAACCCTAGCCGTAACCCTAACCCTAACCCTAACCCTAGCCCTAACCCTAACCCTAACCCTAACCCTAACCTTAGCCCTAACCCTAACCCCTAACCCCTAACCGTAACGCTAACCCTAAGCCTAACCCCTAACCCCTAACCCCTAACCCTAACCATAACCCTAAACCCTAACCCTAACCCTAACCCTAACCCTAGCCCTAACCCTAGCCCTAAGTCGTACCCTAACCCTAATCCTAACCCTAACCCAACCTTAACCCTAAAACTAACCTTAGCCCTTAAAACTAACCTAATAGAAACCCTAACCCTAACTCCTAACCCTAAGCCTAACCTAACCCTAACCCTAACCCTAGCCGTAACCCTAACCCTAACCCTAACCCTAGCCCTAACCCTAACCCTAACCCTAACCCTAACCTTAGCCCTAACCCTAACCCCTAACCCCTAACCGTAACGCTAACCCTAAGCCTAACCCCTAACCCCTAACCCCTAACCCTAACCATAACCCTAAACCCTAACCCTAACCCTAACCCTAACCCTAGCCCTAACCCTAGCCCTAAGTCGTACCCTAACCCTAATCCTAACCCTAACCCAACCTTAACCCTAAAACTAACCTTAGCCCTTAAAACTAACCTAATAGAAACCCTAACCCTAACTCCTAACCCTAAGCCTAACCTAACCCTAACCCTAACCCTAGCCGTAACCCTAACCCTAACCCTAACCCTAGCCCTAACCCTAACCCTAACCCTAACCCTAACCTTAGCCCTAACCCTAACCCCTAACCCCTAACCGTAACGCTAACCCTAAGCCTAACCCCTAACCCCTAACCCCTAACCCTAACCATAACCCTAAACCCTAACCCTAACCCTAACCCTAACCCTAGCCCTAACCCTAGCCCTAAGTCGTACCCTAACCCTAATCCTAACCCTAACCCAACCTTAACCCTAAAACTAACCTTAGCCCTTAAAACTAACCTAATAGAAACCCTAACCCTAACTCCTAACCCTAAGCCTAACCTAACCCTAACCCTAACCCTAGCCGTAACCCTAACCCTAACCCTAACCCTAGCCCTAACCCTAACCCTAACCCTAACCCTAACCTTAGCCCTAACCCTAACCCCTAACCCCTAACCGTAACGCTAACCCTAAGCCTAACCCCTAACCCCTAACCCCTAACCCTAACCATAACCCTAAACCCTAACCCTAACCCTAACCCTAACCCTAGCCCTAACCCTAGCCCTAAGTCGTACCCTAACCCTAATCCTAACCCTAACCCAACCTTAACCCTAAAACTAACCTTAGCCCTTAAAACTAACCTAATAGAAACCCTAACCCTAACTCCTAACCCTAAGCCTAACCTAACCCTAACCCTAACCCTAGCCGTAACCCTAACCCTAACCCTAACCCTAGCCCTAACCCTAACCCTAACCCTAACCCTAACCTTAGCCCTAACCCTAACCCCTAACCCCTAACCGTAACGCTAACCCTAAGCCTAACCCCTAACCCCTAACCCCTAACCCTAACCATAACCCTAAACCCTAACCCTAACCCTAACCCTAACCCTAGCCCTAACCCTAGCCCTAAGTCGTACCCTAACCCTAATCCTAACCCTAACCCAACCTTAACCCTAAAACTAACCTTAGCCCTTAAAACTAACCTAATAGAAACCCTAACCCTAACTCCTAACCCTAAGCCTAACCTAACCCTAACCCTAACCCTAGCCGTAACCCTAACCCTAACCCTAACCCTAGCCCTAACCCTAACCCTAACCCTAACCCTAACCTTAGCCCTAACCCTAACCCCTAACCCCTAACCGTAACGCTAACCCTAAGCCTAACCCCTAACCCCTAACCCCTAACCCTAACCATAACCCTAAACCCTAACCCTAACCCTAACCCTAACCCTAGCCCTAACCCTAGCCCTAAGTCGTACCCTAACCCTAATCCTAACCCTAACCCAACCTTAACCCTAAAACTAACCTTAGCCCTTAAAACTAACCTAATAGAAACCCTAACCCTAACTCCTAACCCTAAGCCTAACCTAACCCTAACCCTAACCCTAGCCGTAACCCTAACCCTAACCCTAACCCTAGCCCTAACCCTAACCCTAACCCTAACCCTAACCTTAGCCCTAACCCTAACCCCTAACCCCTAACCGTAACGCTAACCCTAAGCCTAACCCCTAACCCCTAACCCCTAACCCTAACCATAACCCTAAACCCTAACCCTAACCCTAACCCTAACCCTAGCCCTAACCCTAGCCCTAAGTCGTACCCTAACCCTAATCCTAACCCTAACCCAACCTTAACCCTAAAACTAACCTTAGCCCTTAAAACTAACCTAATAGAAACCCTAACCCTAACTCCTAACCCTAAGCCTAACCTAACCCTAACCCTAACCCTAGCCGTAACCCTAACCCTAACCCTAACCCTAGCCCTAACCCTAACCCTAACCCTAACCCTAACCTTAGCCCTAACCCTAACCCCTAACCCCTAACCGTAACGCTAACCCTAAGCCTAACCCCTAACCCCTAACCCCTAACCCTAACCATAACCCTAAACCCTAACCCTAACCCTAACCCTAACCCTAGCCCTAACCCTAGCCCTAAGTCGTACCCTAACCCTAATCCTAACCCTAACCCAACCTTAACCCTAAAACTAACCTTAGCCCTTAAAACTAACCTAATAGAAACCCTAACCCTAACTCCTAACCCTAAGCCTAACCTAACCCTAACCCTAACCCTAGCCGTAACCCTAACCCTAACCCTAACCCTAGCCCTAACCCTAACCCTAACCCTAACCCTAACCTTAGCCCTAACCCTAACCCCTAACCCCTAACCGTAACGCTAACCCTAAGCCTAACCCCTAACCCCTAACCCCTAACCCTAACCATAACCCTAAACCCTAACCCTAACCCTAACCCTAACCCTAGCCCTAACCCTAGCCCTAAGTCGTACCCTAACCCTAATCCTAACCCTAACCCAACCTTAACCCTAAAACTAACCTTAGCCCTTAAAACTAACCTAATAGAAACCCTAACCCTAACTCCTAACCCTAAGCCTAACCTAACCCTAACCCTAACCCTAGCCGTAACCCTAACCCTAACCCTAACCCTAGCCCTAACCCTAACCCTAACCCTAACCCTAACCTTAGCCCTAACCCTAACCCCTAACCCCTAACCGTAACGCTAACCCTAAGCCTAACCCCTAACCCCTAACCCCTAACCCTAACCATAACCCTAAACCCTAACCCTAACCCTAACCCTAACCCTAGCCCTAACCCTAGCCCTAAGTCGTACCCTAACCCTAATCCTAACCCTAACCCAACCTTAACCCTAAAACTAACCTTAGCCCTTAAAACTAACCTAATAGAAACCCTAACCCTAACTCCTAACCCTAAGCCTAACCTAACCCTAACCCTAACCCTAGCCGTAACCCTAACCCTAACCCTAACCCTAGCCCTAACCCTAACCCTAACCCTAACCCTAACCTTAGCCCTAACCCTAACCCCTAACCCCTAACCGTAACGCTAACCCTAAGCCTAACCCCTAACCCCTAACCCCTAACCCTAACCATAACCCTAAACCCTAACCCTAACCCTAACCCTAACCCTAGCCCTAACCCTAGCCCTAAGTCGTACCCTAACCCTAATCCTAACCCTAACCCAACCTTAACCCTAAAACTAACCTTAGCCCTTAAAACTAACCTAATAGAAACCCTAACCCTAACTCCTAACCCTAAGCCTAACCTAACCCTAACCCTAACCCTAGCCGTAACCCTAACCCTAACCCTAACCCTAGCCCTAACCCTAACCCTAACCCTAACCCTAACCTTAGCCCTAACCCTAACCCCTAACCCCTAACCGTAACGCTAACCCTAAGCCTAACCCCTAACCCCTAACCCCTAACCCTAACCATAACCCTAAACCCTAACCCTAACCCTAACCCTAACCCTAGCCCTAACCCTAGCCCTAAGTCGTACCCTAACCCTAATCCTAACCCTAACCCAACCTTAACCCTAAAACTAACCTTAGCCCTTAAAACTAACCTAATAGAAACCCTAACCCTAACTCCTAACCCTAAGCCTAACCTAACCCTAACCCTAACCCTAGCCGTAACCCTAACCCTAACCCTAACCCTAGCCCTAACCCTAACCCTAACCCTAACCCTAACCTTAGCCCTAACCCTAACCCCTAACCCCTAACCGTAACGCTAACCCTAAGCCTAACCCCTAACCCCTAACCCCTAACCCTAACCATAACCCTAAACCCTAACCCTAACCCTAACCCTAACCCTAGCCCTAACCCTAGCCCTAAGTCGTACCCTAACCCTAATCCTAACCCTAACCCAACCTTAACCCTAAAACTAACCTTAGCCCTTAAAACTAACCTAATAGAAACCCTAACCCTAACTCCTAACCCTAAGCCTAACCTAACCCTAACCCTAACCCTAGCCGTAACCCTAACCCTAACCCTAACCCTAGCCCTAACCCTAACCCTAACCCTAACCCTAACCTTAGCCCTAACCCTAACCCCTAACCCCTAACCGTAACGCTAACCCTAAGCCTAACCCCTAACCCCTAACCCCTAACCCTAACCATAACCCTAAACCCTAACCCTAACCCTAACCCTAACCCTAGCCCTAACCCTAGCCCTAAGTCGTACCCTAACCCTAATCCTAACCCTAACCCAACCTTAACCCTAAAACTAACCTTAGCCCTTAAAACTAACCTAATAGAAACCCTAACCCTAACTCCTAACCCTAAGCCTAACCTAACCCTAACCCTAACCCTAGCCGTAACCCTAACCCTAACCCTAACCCTAGCCCTAACCCTAACCCTAACCCTAACCCTAACCTTAGCCCTAACCCTAACCCCTAACCCCTAACCGTAACGCTAACCCTAAGCCTAACCCCTAACCCCTAACCCCTAACCCTAACCATAACCCTAAACCCTAACCCTAACCCTAACCCTAACCCTAGCCCTAACCCTAGCCCTAAGTCGTACCCTAACCCTAATCCTAACCCTAACCCAACCTTAACCCTAAAACTAACCTTAGCCCTTAAAACTAACCTAATAGAAACCCTAACCCTAACTCCTAACCCTAAGCCTAACCTAACCCTAACCCTAACCCTAGCCGTAACCCTAACCCTAACCCTAACCCTAGCCCTAACCCTAACCCTAACCCTAACCCTAACCTTAGCCCTAACCCTAACCCCTAACCCCTAACCGTAACGCTAACCCTAAGCCTAACCCCTAACCCCTAACCCCTAACCCTAACCATAACCCTAAACCCTAACCCTAACCCTAACCCTAACCCTAGCCCTAACCCTAGCCCTAAGTCGTACCCTAACCCTAATCCTAACCCTAACCCAACCTTAACCCTAAAACTAACCTTAGCCCTTAAAACTAACCTAATAGAAACCCTAACCCTAACTCCTAACCCTAAGCCTAACCTAACCCTAACCCTAACCCTAGCCGTAACCCTAACCCTAACCCTAACCCTAGCCCTAACCCTAACCCTAACCCTAACCCTAACCTTAGCCCTAACCCTAACCCCTAACCCCTAACCGTAACGCTAACCCTAAGCCTAACCCCTAACCCCTAACCCCTAACCCTAACCATAACCCTAAACCCTAACCCTAACCCTAACCCTAACCCTAGCCCTAACCCTAGCCCTAAGTCGTACCCTAACCCTAATCCTAACCCTAACCCAACCTTAACCCTAAAACTAACCTTAGCCCTTAAAACTAACCTAATAGAAACCCTAACCCTAACTCCTAACCCTAAGCCTAACCTAACCCTAACCCTAACCCTAGCCGTAACCCTAACCCTAACCCTAACCCTAGCCCTAACCCTAACCCTAACCCTAACCCTAACCTTAGCCCTAACCCTAACCCCTAACCCCTAACCGTAACGCTAACCCTAAGCCTAACCCCTAACCCCTAACCCCTAACCCTAACCATAACCCTAAACCCTAACCCTAACCCTAACCCTAACCCTAGCCCTAACCCTAGCCCTAAGTCGTACCCTAACCCTAATCCTAACCCTAACCCAACCTTAACCCTAAAACTAACCTTAGCCCTTAAAACTAACCTAATAGAAACCCTAACCCTAACTCCTAACCCTAAGCCTAACCTAACCCTAACCCTAACCCTAGCCGTAACCCTAACCCTAACCCTAACCCTAGCCCTAACCCTAACCCTAACCCTAACCCTAACCTTAGCCCTAACCCTAACCCCTAACCCCTAACCGTAACGCTAACCCTAAGCCTAACCCCTAACCCCTAACCCCTAACCCTAACCATAACCCTAAACCCTAACCCTAACCCTAACCCTAACCCTAGCCCTAACCCTAGCCCTAAGTCGTACCCTAACCCTAATCCTAACCCTAACCCAACCTTAACCCTAAAACTAACCTTAGCCCTTAAAACTAACCTAATAGAAACCCTAACCCTAACTCCTAACCCTAAGCCTAACCTAACCCTAACCCTAACCCTAGCCGTAACCCTAACCCTAACCCTAACCCTAGCCCTAACCCTAACCCTAACCCTAACCCTAACCTTAGCCCTAACCCTAACCCCTAACCCCTAACCGTAACGCTAACCCTAAGCCTAACCCCTAACCCCTAACCCCTAACCCTAACCATAACCCTAAACCCTAACCCTAACCCTAACCCTAACCCTAGCCCTAACCCTAGCCCTAAGTCGTACCCTAACCCTAATCCTAACCCTAACCCAACCTTAACCCTAAAACTAACCTTAGCCCTTAAAACTAACCTAATAGAAACCCTAACCCTAACTCCTAACCCTAAGCCTAACCTAACCCTAACCCTAACCCTAGCCGTAACCCTAACCCTAACCCTAACCCTAGCCCTAACCCTAACCCTAACCCTAACCCTAACCTTAGCCCTAACCCTAACCCCTAACCCCTAACCGTAACGCTAACCCTAAGCCTAACCCCTAACCCCTAACCCCTAACCCTAACCATAACCCTAAACCCTAACCCTAACCCTAACCCTAACCCTAGCCCTAACCCTAGCCCTAAGTCGTACCCTAACCCTAATCCTAACCCTAACCCAACCTTAACCCTAAAACTAACCTTAGCCCTTAAAACTAACCTAATAGAAACCCTAACCCTAACTCCTAACCCTAAGCCTAACCTAACCCTAACCCTAACCCTAGCCGTAACCCTAACCCTAACCCTAACCCTAGCCCTAACCCTAACCCTAACCCTAACCCTAACCTTAGCCCTAACCCTAACCCCTAACCCCTAACCGTAACGCTAACCCTAAGCCTAACCCCTAACCCCTAACCCCTAACCCTAACCATAACCCTAAACCCTAACCCTAACCCTAACCCTAACCCTAGCCCTAACCCTAGCCCTAAGTCGTACCCTAACCCTAATCCTAACCCTAACCCAACCTTAACCCTAAAACTAACCTTAGCCCTTAAAACTAACCTAATAGAAACCCTAACCCTAACTCCTAACCCTAAGCCTAACCTAACCCTAACCCTAACCCTAGCCGTAACCCTAACCCTAACCCTAACCCTAGCCCTAACCCTAACCCTAACCCTAACCCTAACCTTAGCCCTAACCCTAACCCCTAACCCCTAACCGTAACGCTAACCCTAAGCCTAACCCCTAACCCCTAACCCCTAACCCTAACCATAACCCTAAACCCTAACCCTAACCCTAACCCTAACCCTAGCCCTAACCCTAGCCCTAAGTCGTACCCTAACCCTAATCCTAACCCTAACCCAACCTTAACCCTAAAACTAACCTTAGCCCTTAAAACTAACCTAATAGAAACCCTAACCCTAACTCCTAACCCTAAGCCTAACCTAACCCTAACCCTAACCCTAGCCGTAACCCTAACCCTAACCCTAACCCTAGCCCTAACCCTAACCCTAACCCTAACCCTAACCTTAGCCCTAACCCTAACCCCTAACCCCTAACCGTAACGCTAACCCTAAGCCTAACCCCTAACCCCTAACCCCTAACCCTAACCATAACCCTAAACCCTAACCCTAACCCTAACCCTAACCCTAGCCCTAACCCTAGCCCTAAGTCGTACCCTAACCCTAATCCTAACCCTAACCCAACCTTAACCCTAAAACTAACCTTAGCCCTTAAAACTAACCTAATAGAAACCCTAACCCTAACTCCTAACCCTAAGCCTAACCTAACCCTAACCCTAACCCTAGCCGTAACCCTAACCCTAACCCTAACCCTAGCCCTAACCCTAACCCTAACCCTAACCCTAACCTTAGCCCTAACCCTAACCCTAACCCCTAACCCCTAACCGTAACGCTAACCCTAAGCCTAACCCCTAACCCCTAACCCCTAACCCTAACCATAACCCTAAACCCTAACCCTAACCCTAACCCTAACCCTAGCCCTAACCCTAGCCCTAAGTCGTACCCTAACCCTAATCCTAACCCTAACCCAACCTTAACCCTAAAACTAACCTTAGCCCTTAAAACTAACCTAATAGAAACCCTAACCCTAACTCCTAACCCTAAGCCTAACCTAACCCTAACCCTAACCCTAGCCGTAACCCTAACCCTAACCCTAACCCTAGCCCTAACC
This sequence comes from Buteo buteo, assembly GCF_964188355.1. NCBI lineage: Eukaryota > Metazoa > Chordata > Aves > Accipitriformes > Accipitridae > Buteo > Buteo buteo. Next base: position 200,731 of record NW_027439287.1, read on the forward strand.
CTAACCCTAACCCTAACCCTAACCTTAGCCCTAACCCTAACCCCTAACCCCTAACCGTAACGCTAACCCTAAGCCTAACCCCTAACCCCTAACCCCTAACCCTAACCATAACCCTAAACCCTAACCCTAACCCTAACCCTAACCCTAGCCCTAACCCTAGCCCTAAGTCGTACCCTAACCCTAATCCTAACCCTAACCCAACCTTAACCCTAAAACTAACCTTAGCCCTTAAAACTAACCTAATAGAAACCCTAACCCTAACTCCTAACCCTAAGCCTAACCTAACCCTAACCCTAACCCTAGCCGTAACCCTAACCCTAACCCTAACCCTAGCCCTAACCCTAACCCTAACCCTAACCCTAACCTTAGCCCTAACCCTAACCCCTAACCCCTAACCGTAACGCTAACCCTAAGCCTAACCCCTAACCCCTAACCCCTAACCCTAACCATAACCCTAAACCCTAACCCTAACCCTAACCCTAACCCTAGCCCTAACCCTAGCCCTAAGTCGTACCCTAACCCTAATCCTAACCCTAACCCAACCTTAACCCTAAAACTAACCTTAGCCCTTAAAACTAACCTAATAGAAACCCTAACCCTAACTCCTAACCCTAAGCCTAACCTAACCCTAACCCTAACCCTAGCCGTAACCCTAACCCTAACCCTAACCCTAGCCCTAACCCTAACCCTAACCCTAACCCTAACCTTAGCCCTAACCCTAACCCCTAACCCCTAACCGTAACGCTAACCCTAAGCCTAACCCCTAACCCCTAACCCCTAACCCTAACCATAACCCTAAACCCTAACCCTAACCCTAACCCTAACCCTAGCCCTAACCCTAACCCTAACCCTAACCCTAACCTTAGCCCTAACCCTAACCCCTAACCCCTAACCGTAACGCTAACCCTAAGCCTAACCCCTAACCCCTAACCCCTAACCCTAACCATAACCCTAAACCCTAACCCTAACCCTAACCCTAACCCTAGCCCTAACCCTAGCCCTAAGTCGTACCCTAACCCTAATCCTAACCCTAACCCAACCTTAACCCTAAAACTAACCTTAGCCCTTAAAACTAACCTAATAGAAACCCTAACCCTAACTCCTAACCCTAAGCCTAACCTAACCCTAACCCTAACCCTAGCCGTAACCCTAACCCTAACCCTAACCCTAGCCCTAACCCTAACCCTAACCCTAACCCTAACCTTAGCCCTAACCCTAACCCCTAACCCCTAACCCCTAACCGTAACGCTAACCCTAAGCCTAACCCCTAACCCCTAACCCTAACCATAACCCTAAACCCTAACCCTAACCCTAACCCTAACCCTAGCCCTAACCCTAGCCCTAAGTCGTACCCTAACCCTAATCCTAACCCTAACCCAACCTTAACCCTAAAACTAACCTTAGCCCTTAAAACTAACCTAATAGAAACCCTAACCCTAACTCCTAACCCTAAGCCTAACCTAACCCTAACCCTAACCCTAGCCGTAACCCTAACCCTAACCCTAACCCTAGCCCTAACCCTAACCCTAACCCTAACCCTAACCTTAGCCCTAACCCTAACCCCTAACCCCTAACCGTAACGCTAACCCTAAGCCTAACCCCTAACCCCTAACCCCTAACCCTAACCATAACCCTAAACCCTAACCCTAACCCTAACCCTAACCCTAGCCCTAACCCTAGCCCTAAGTCGTACCCTAACCCTAATCCTAACCCTAACCCAACCTTAACCCTAAAACTAACCTTAGCCCTTAAAACTAACCTAATAGAAACCCTAACCCTAACTCCTAACCCTAAGCCTAACCTAACCCTAACCCTAACCCTAGCCGTAACCCTAACCCTAACCCTAACCCTAGCCCTAACCCTAACCCTAACCCTAACCCTAACCTTAGCCCTAACCCTAACCCCTAACCCCTAACCGTAACGCTAACCCTAAGCCTAACCCCTAACCCCTAACCCCTAACCCTAACCATAACCCTAAACCCTAACCCTAACCCTAACCCTAACCCTAGCCCTAACCCTAGCCCTAAGTCGTACCCTAACCCTAATCCTAACCCTAACCCAACCTTAACCCTAAAACTAACCTTAGCCCTTAAAACTAACCTAATAGAAACCCTAACCCTAACTCCTAACCCTAAGCCTAACCTAACCCTAACCCTAACCCTAGCCGTAACCCTAACCCTAACCCTAACCCTAGCCCTAACCCTAACCCTAACCCTAACCCTAACCTTAGCCCTAACCCTAACCCCTAACCCCTAACCGTAACGCTAACCCTAAGCCTAACCCCTAACCCCTAACCCCTAACCCTAACCATAACCCTAAACCCTAACCCTAACCCTAACCCTAACCCTAGCCCTAACCCTAGCCCTAAGTCGTACCCTAACCCTAATCCTAACCCTAACCCAACCTTAACCCTAAAACTAACCTTAGCCCTTAAAACTAACCTAATAGAAACCCTAACCCTAACTCCTAACCCTAAGCCTAACCTAACCCTAACCCTAACCCTAGCCGTAACCCTAACCCTAACCCTAACCCTAGCCCTAACCCTAACCCTAACCCTAACCCTAACCTTAGCCCTAACCCTAACCCCTAACCCCTAACCGTAACGCTAACCCTAAGCCTAACCCCTAACCCCTAACCCCTAACCCTAACCATAACCCTAAACCCTAACCCTAACCCTAACCCTAACCCTAGCCCTAACCCTAGCCCTAAGTCGTACCCTAACCCTAATCCTAACCCTAACCCAACCTTAACCCTAAAACTAACCTTAGCCCTTAAAACTAACCTAATAGAAACCCTAACCCTAACTCCTAACCCTAAGCCTAACCTAACCCTAACCCTAACCCTAGCCGTAACCCTAACCCTAACCCTAACCCTAGCCCTAACCCTAACCCTAACCCTAACCCTAACCTTAGCCCTAACCCTAACCCCTAACCCCTAACCGTAACGCTAACCCTAAGCCTAACCCCTAACCCCTAACCCCTAACCCTAACCATAACCCTAAACCCTAACCCTAACCCTAACCCTAACCCTAGCCCTAACCCTAGCCCTAAGTCGTACCCTAACCCTAATCCTAACCCTAACCCAACCTTAACCCTAAAACTAACCTTAGCCCTTAAAACTAACCTAATAGAAACCCTAACCCTAACTCCTAACCCTAAGCCTAACCTAACCCTAACCCTAACCCTAGCCGTAACCCTAACCCTAACCCTAACCCTAGCCCTAACCCTAACCCTAACCCTAACCCTAACCTTAGCCCTAACCCTAACCCCTAACCCCTAACCGTAACGCTAACCCTAAGCCTAACCCCTAACCCCTAACCCCTAACCCTAACCATAACCCTAAACCCTAACCCTAACCCTAACCCTAACCCTAGCCCTAACCCTAGCCCTAAGTCGTACCCTAACCCTAATCCTAACCCTAACCCAACCTTAACCCTAAAACTAACCTTAGCCCTTAAAACTAACCTAATAGAAACCCTAACCCTAACTCCTAACCCTAAGCCTAACCTAACCCTAACCCTAACCCTAGCCGTAACCCTAACCCTAACCCTAACCCTAGCCCTAACCCTAACCCTAACCCTAACCCTAACCTTAGCCCTAACCCTAACCCCTAACCCCTAACCGTAACGCTAACCCTAAGCCTAACCCCTAACCCCTAACCCCTAACCCTAACCATAACCCTAAACCCTAACCCTAACCCTAACCCTAACCCTAGCCCTAACCCTAGCCCTAAGTCGTACCCTAACCCTAATCCTAACCCTAACCCAACCTTAACCCTAAAACTAACCTTAGCCCTTAAAACTAACCTAATAGAAACCCTAACCCTAACTCCTAACCCTAAGCCTAACCTAACCCTAACCCTAACCCTAGCCGTAACCCTAACCCTAACCCTAACCCTAGCCCTAACCCTAACCCTAACCCTAACCCTAACCTTAGCCCTAACCCTAACCCCTAACCCCTAACCGTAACGCTAACCCTAAGCCTAACCCCTAACCCCTAACCCCTAACCCTAACCATAACCCTAAACCCTAACCCTAACCCTAACCCTAACCCTAGCCCTAACCCTAGCCCTAAGCGTACCCTAACCCTAATCCTAACCCTAACCCAACCTTAACCCTAAAACTAACCTTAGCCCTTAAAACTAACCTAATAGAAACCCTAACCCTAACTCCTAACCCTAAGCCTAACCTAACCCTAACCCTAACCCTAGCCGTAACCCTAACCCTAACCCTAACCCTAGCCCTAACCCTAACCCTAACCCTAACCCTAACCTTAGCCCTAACCCTAACCCCTAACCCCTAACCGTAACGCTAACCCTAAGCCTAACCCCTAACCCCTAACCCCTAACCCTAACCATAACCCTAAACCCTAACCCTAACCCTAACCCTAACCCTAGCCCTAACCCTAGCCCTAAGTCGTACCCTAACCCTAATCCTAACCCTAACCCAACCTTAACCCTAAAACTAACCTTAGCCCTTAAAACTAACCTAATAGAAACCCTAACCCTAACTCCTAACCCTAAGCCTAACCTAACCCTAACCCTAACCCTAGCCGTAACCCTAACCCTAACCCTAACCCTAGCCCTAACCCTAACC